>NW_027478421.1:1500000-1769954 GCF_051014685.1 Ptiloglossa arizonensis | reverse complement strand
TTTTGAGTTTCTCAAGCGTTTCTTACTTCCAAACCGCCATATCTCGCGAACGGATTGACCAATCCGCAAAATTTCTATTGCATCTGAAAGTAGAAACTCGCCCGATTACAACGGTATGCGTACTTTTCCCCTAGGCCGTTCTGGTTATTCGTTTCGAGCATCAGAACTGTGAAAATTTTGAGTTTCTCAACCGTTTCTTACCTCCAAACTGCCATATCTCGCGAACGGATTGACCAATCTGCAAAATTTCTGTTGCATCTGAAAGTAGAAAGTCGCCCGATTACAACGGTATGCGTACTTTTCCCCTAGAACGTTCTAGTTATGCTGGTCGAGCATCAGAACTGCGAAAATTTTGAGTTTCTCAAGCGTTTCTTACCTCCAAACTGCCATATCCCGCGAACGGATTGACTAATCCGCAAAATTTCTGTTGCATCTGAAAGTAGAAACTCACCCGATATCAACGGTATGCGTACTTTTCCCCTAGGCCGTTCTAGTTAATCGTTTCGAGCATCAGAACTGCGAAAATTTTGAGTTTCTCAAGCGTTTCTTACTTCCAAACTGCCATATCTCGCGAACGGACTGACCAATCCGCAAAATTTCTGATGCATCTGAAAGTAGAAACTCATCCGATTACAACGGTATGCGTACTTTTCCCCTAGGCCGTTCTGGTTAATCGTTTCGAGCATCAGAACTGCGAAAATTTTGAGTTTCTCAAGCGTTTCTTACTTCCAAACTGCCATATCTCGCGAACGGATTGACCAATCCGCAAAATTTCTGATGCATCTGAAAGTAGAAACTCGCCCGATTACAACGGTATGCGTACTTTTCCCCTAGGCCGCTCTAGTTATTCGTTTCGAGCATCAGAACTGCGAAAATTTTGTGTTTCTCAAGTGTTTCATACTTCCAAACTGCCATATCTCGCGAACGGATTGACCAATCCGCAAAATTTCTGTTGCATCTGAAAGTAGAAACTCGCCCGATTACAACGGTATGCGTACTTTCCCCCTAGGCCGTTCTAGTTATTCGTTTCGAGCATCAGAACTGCGAAAATTTTGAGTTTCTCAAGCGTTTCTTACTTCCAAACCGCCATATCTCGCGAACGGATTGACCAATCCGCAAAATTTCTGTTGCATCTGAAAGTAGAAACTCGCCCGATTACAACGGTATGCGTACTTTTCCCCTAGGCCGTTCTAGTTAATCGTTTCGAGCATCAGAACTGCGAAAATTTTGAGTTTCTCAAGCGTTTCTTACTTCCAAACTGCCATATCTCGCGAACGGATTGACCAATCCGCAAAATTTCTGATGCATCTGAAAGTAGAAACTCGCCCGATTACAACGGTATGCGTACTTTTCCCCTAGGCCGCTCTAGTTATTCGTTTCGAGCAACAGAACTGCGAAAATGTTGAGTTTCTCAAGCGTTTCTTACCTACAAACTGCCATATCCTGCGAACGGATTGACCAATCCGCAAAATTTCTGTTGCATCTGAAAGTAGAAACTCGACCGATTACAACGGTATGCGTACTTTTCCCCTAGGCCGTTCTAGTTAATCGTTTCGAGCATCAGAACTGCGAAAATTTTGAGTTTCTCAAGCGTTTCTTACTTCCAAACTGCCATATCTCGCGAACGGATTGACCAATCCGCAAAATTTCTGATGCATCTGAAAGTAGAAAGTCGCCCGATTACAACGGTATGCGTACTTTTCCCCTAGAACGTTCTAGTTATGCTTGTCGAGCATCAGAACTGCGAAAATTTTGAGTTTCTCAAGCATTTCTTACCTCCAAACTGCCATATCTCGCGAACGGATTGACCAATTCGCAAAATTTCTGATGCATCGGAAAGTAGAAACTCGCCCGATTACAACGGTATGCGTACTTTTCCCCTAGGCCGCTCTAGTTATTCGTTTCGGGCATCAGAACTGCGAAAATTTTGTGTTTCTCAAGTGTTTCATACTTCCAAACTGCCATATCTCGCGAACGGGTTGACCAATCCGCAAAATTTCTGTTGCATCTGAAAGTAGAAACTCGCCCGATTACAACGGTATGCGTACTTTTCCCCTAGGCCGTTCTGGTTATTCGTTTCGAGCATCAGAACTGTGAAAATTTTGAGTTTCTCAACCGTTTCTTACCTCCAAACTGCCATATCTCGCGAACGGATTGACCAATCCGCAAAATTTCTGTTGCATCTGAAAGTAGAAAGTCGCCCGATTACAACGGTGTGCGTACTTTTCCCCTAGAACGTTCTAGTTATGCTGGTCGAGCATCAGAACTGCGAAAATTTTGAGTTTCTCAAGCGTTTCTTACCTCCAAACTGCCATATCTCGAGAACGGATTGACTAATCCGCAAAATTTTTGTTGCATCTGAAAGTAGAAACTCACCCGATTACAACGGTATGCGTACTTTTCCCCTAGGCCGCTCTAGTTATTCGTTTCGAGCATCAGAACTGCGAAAATTTTGTGTTTCTCAAGTGTTTCATACTTCCAAACTGCCATATCTCGCGAACGGATTGACCAATCCGCAAAATTTCTGTTGCATCTGAAAGTAGAAACTCGCCCGATTACAACGGTATGCGTACTTTTCCCCTAGGCCGTTCTGGTTATTCGTTTCGAGCATCAGAACTGTGAAAATTTTGAGTTTCTCAACCGTTTCTTACCTCCAAACTGCCATATCTCGCGAACGGATTGACCAATCCGCAAAATTTCTGTTGCATCTGAAAGTAGAAAGTCGCCCGATTACAACGGTATGCGTACTTTTCCCCTAGAACGTTCTAGTTATGCTTGTCGAGCATCAGAACTGCGAAAATTTGGAGTTTCTCAAGCGTTTCTTACCTCCAAACTGCCATATCTCGCGAACGGATTGACCAATCCGCAAAATTTCTGTTGCATCTGAAAGTAGAAACTCGCCCGATTACAACGGTATGCGTACTTTTCCCCTAGAACGTTCTAGTTATGCTTGTCGAGCATCAGAACTGCGAAAATTTTGAGTTTCTCAAGCATTTCTTACCTCCAAACTGCCATATCTCGCGAACGGATTAACCAATCCGCAAAATTTCTGATGCATCTGAAAGTAGAAACTCGCCCGACTACAACGGTATGCGTACTTTTCCCCTAGGCCGCTCTAGTTATTCGTTTCGGGCATCAGAACTGCGAAAATTTTGTGTTTCTCAAGTGTTTCATACTTCCAAACTGCCATATCTCGCGAACGGGTTGACCAATCCGCAAAATTTCTGTTGCATCTGAAAGTAGAAACTCGCCCGATTACAACGGTATGCGTACTTTTCCCCTAGGCCGTTCTGGTTATTCGTTTCGAGCATCAGAACTGTGAAAATTTTGAGTTTCTCAACCGTTTCTTACCTCCAAACTGCCATATCTCGCGAACGGATTGACCAATCCGCAAAATTTCTGTTGCATCTGAAAGTAGAAAGTCGCCCGATTACAACGGTATGCGTACTTTTCCCCTAGAACGTTCTAGTTATGCTGGTCGAGCATCAGAACTGCGAAAATTTTGAGTTTCTCAAGCGTTTCTTACCTCCAAACTGCCATATCTCGAGAACGGATTGACTAATCCGCAAAATTTTTGTTGCATCTGAAAGTAGAAACTCACCCGATATCAACGGTATGCGTACTTTTCCCCTAGGCCGTTCTAGTTAATCGTTTCGAGCATCAGAACTGCGAAAATTTTGAGTTTCTCAAGCGTTTCTTACTTCCAAACTGCCATATCTCGCGAACGGACTGACCAATCCGCAAAATTTCTGATGCATCTGAAAGTAGAAACTCGCCCGATTACAACGGTATGCGTACTTTTCCCCTAGGCCGTTCTGGTTAATCGTTTCGAGCATCAGAACTGCGAAAATTTTGAGTTTCTCAAGCGTTTCTTACTTCCAAACTGCCATATCTCGCGAACGGATTGACCAATCCGCAAAATTTCTGATGCATCTGAAAGTAGAAACTCGCCCGATAACAACGGTATGCGTACTTTTCCCCTAGGCCGCTCTAGTTATTCGTTTCGAGCATCAGAACTGCGAAAATTTTGTGTTTCTCAAGTGTTTCATACTTCCAAACTGCCATATCTCGCGAACGGATTGACCAATCCGCAAAATTTCTGTTGCATCTGAAAGTAGAAACTCGCCCGATTACAACGGTATGCGTACTTTCCCCCTAGGCCGTTCTAGTTATTCGTTTCGAGCATCAGAACTGCGAAAATTTTGAGTTTCTCAAGCGTTTCTTACTTCCAAACCGCCATATCTCGCGAACGGATTGACCAATCCGCAAAATTTCTGTTGCATCTGAAAGTAGAAACTCGCCCGATTACAACGGTATGCGTACTTTTCCCCTAGGCCGTTCTAGTTAATCGTTTCGAGCATCAGAACTGCGAAAATTTTGAGTTTCTCAAGCGTTTCTTACTTCCAAACTGCCATATCTCGCGAACGGATTGACCAATCCGCAAAATTTCTGATGCATCTGAAAGTAGAAACTCGCCCGATTACAACGGTATGCGTACTTTTCCCCTAGGCCGCTCTAGTTATTCGTTTCGAGCAACAGAACTGCGAAAATGTTGAGTTTCTCAAGCGTTTCTTACTTACAAACTGCCATATCCTGCGAACGGATTGACCAATCCGCAAAATTTCTGTTGCATCTGAAAGTAGAAACTCGACCGATTACAACGGTATGCGTACTTTTCCCCTAGGCCGTTCTAGTTAATCGTTTCGAGCATCAGAACTGCGAAAATTTTGAGTTTCTCAAGCGTTTCTTACTTCCAAACTGCCATATCTCGCGAACGGATTGACCAATCCGCAAAATTTCTGATGCATCTGAAAGTAGAAAGTCGCCCGATTACAACGGTATGCGTACTTTTCCCCTAGAACGTTCTAGTTATGCTTGTCGAGCATCAGAACTGCGAAAATTTTGAGTTTCTCAAGCATTTCTTACCTCCAAACTGCCATATCTCGCGAACGGATTGACCAATTCGCAAAATTTCTGATGCATCTGAAAGTAGAAACTCGCCCGATTACAACGGTATGCGTACTTTTCCCCTAGGCCGCTCTAGTTATTCGTTTCGGGCATCAGAACTGCGAAAATTTTGTGTTTCTCAAGTGTTTCATACTTCCAAACTGCCATATCTCGCGAACGGGTTGACCAATCCGCAAAATTTCTGTTGCATCTGAAAGTAGAAACTCGCCCGATTACAACGGTATGCGTACTTTTCCCCTAGGCCGTTCTGGTTATTCGTTTCGAGCATCAGAACTGTGAAAATTTTGAGTTTCTCAACCGTTTCTTACCTCCAAACTGCCATATCTCGCGAACGGATTGACCAATCCGCAAAATTTCTGTTGCATCTGAAAGTAGAAAGTCGCCCGATTACAACGGTATGCGTACTTTTCCCCTAGAACGTTCTAGTTATGCTGGTCGAGCATCAGAACTGCGAAAATTTTGAGTTTCTCAAGCGTTTCTTACCTCCAAACTGCCATATCTCGAGAACGGATTGACTAATCCGCAAAATTTTTGTTGCATCTGAAAGTAGAAACTCACCCGATTACAACGGTATGCGTACTTTTCCCCTAGGCCGCTCTAGTTATTCGTTTCGAGCATCAGAACTGCGAAAATTTTGTGTTACTCAAGTGTTTCATACTTCCAAACTGCCATATCTCGCGAACGGATTGACCAATCCGCAAAATTTCTCTTGCATCTGAAAGTAGAAACTCGCCCGATTACAACGGTATGCGTACTTTTCCCCTAGGCCGTTCTGGTTATTCGTTTCGAGCATCAGAACTGTGAAAATTTTGAGTTTCTCAACCGTTTCTTACCTCCAAACTGCCATATCTCGCGAACGGATTGACCAATCCGCAAAATTTCTGTTGCATCTGAAAGTAGAAAGTCGCCCGATTACAACGGTATGCGTACTTTTCCCCTAGAACGTTCTAGTTATGCTTGTCGAGCATCAGAACTGCGAAAATTTGGAGTTTCTCAAGCGTTTCTTACCTCCAAACTGCCATATCTCGCGAACGGATTGACCAATCCGCAAAATTTCTGTTGCATCTGAAAGTAGAAACTCGCCCGATTACAACGGTATGCGTACTTTTCCCCTAGAACGTTCCAGTTATGCTTGTCGAGCATCAGAACTGCGAAAATTTTGAGTTTCTCAAGCATTTCTTACCTCCAAACTGCCATATCTCGCGAACGGATTAACCAATCCGCAAAATTTCTGATGCATCTGAAAGTAGAAACTCGCCCGATTACAACGGTATGCGTACTTTTCCCCTAGGCCGCTCTAGTTATTCGTTTCGGGCATCAGAACTGCGAAAATTTTGTGTTTCTCAAGTGTTTCATACTTCCAAACTGCCATATCTCGCGAACGGGTTGACCAATCCGCAAAATTTCTGTTGCATCTGAAAGTAGAAACTCGCCCGATTACAACGGTATGCGTACTTTTCCCCTAGGCCGTTCTGCTTATTCGTTTCGAGCATCAGAACTGTGAAAATTTTGAGTTTCTCAACCGTTTCTTACATCCAAACTGCCATATCTCGCGAACGGATTGACCAATCCGCAAAATTTCTGTTGCATCTGAAAGTAGAAAGTCGCCCGATTACAACGGTATGCGTACTTTTCCCCTAGAACGTTCTAGTTATGCTGGTCGAGCATCAGAACTGCGAAAATTTTGAGTTTCTCAAGCGTTTCTTACCTCCAAACTGCCATATCTCGAGAACGGATTGACTAATCCGCAAAATTTTTGTTGCATCTGAAAGTAGAAACTCACCCGATATCAACGGTATGCGTACTTTTCCCCTAGGCCGTTCTAGTTAATCGTTTCGAGCATCAGAACTGCGAAAATTTTGAGTTTCTCAAGCGTTTCTTACTTCCAAATTGCCATATCTCGCGAACGGACTGACCAATCCGCAAAATTTCTGATGCATCTGAAAGTAGAAACTCGCCCGATTACAACGGTATGCGTACTTTTCCCCTAGGCCGTTCTGGTTAATCGTTTCGAGCATCAGAACTGCGAAAATTTTGAGTTTCTCAAGCGTTTCTTACTTCCAAACTGCCATATCTCGCGAACGGATTGACCAATCCGCAAAATTTCTGATGCATCTGAAAGTAGAAACTCGCCCGATTACAACGGTATGCGTACTTTTCCCCTAGGCCGCTCTAGTTATTCGTTTCGAGCATCAGAACTGCGAAAATTTTGTGTTTCTCAAGTGTTTCATACTTCCAAACTGCCATATCTCGCGAACGGATTGACCAATCCGCAAAATTTCTGTTGCATCTGAAAGTAGAAAGTCGCCCGATTACAACGGTATGCGTACTTTTCCCCTAGAACGTTCTAGTTATGCTTGTCGAGCATCAGAACTGCGAAAATTTGGAGTTTCTCAAGCGTTTCTTACCTCCAAACTGCCATATCTCGCGAACGGATTGACCAATCCGCAAAATTTCTGTTGCATCTGAAAGTAGAAACTCGCCCGATTACAACGGTATGCGTACTTTCCCCCTAGGCCGTTCTAGTTATTCGTTTCGAGCATCAGAACTGCGAAAATTTTGAGTTTCTCAAGCGTTTCTTACTTCCAAACCGCCATATCTCGCGAACGGATTGACCAATCCGCAAAATTTCTGATGCATCTGAAAGTAGAAACTCGCCCGATTACAACGGTATGCGTACTTTTCCCCTAGGCCGCTCTAGTTATTCGTTTCGAGCAACAGAACTGCGAAAATGTTGAGTTTCTCAAGCGTTTCTTACCTACAAACTGCCATATCTCGCGAACGGATTGACCAATCCGCAAAATTTCTGTTGCATCTGAAAGTAGAAACTTGCCCGATTACAACGGTATGCGTACTTTTCCCCTAGGCTGTTCTAGTTATTCGTTTCGAGCATCAGAACTGCGAAAATTTTGAGTTTCTCAAGCGTTTCTTACTTCCAAACCGCCATATCTCGCGAACGGATTGACCAATCCGCAAAATTTCTGTTGTATCTGAAAGTAGAAACTCGCCCGATTACAACGGTATGCGTACTTTTCCCCTAGGCCGTTCTAGTTAATCGTTTCGAGCATCAGAACTGCGAAAATTTTGAGTTTCTCAAGCGTTTCTTACTTCCAAACTGCCATATCTCGCGAACGGATTGACCAATCCGCAAAATTTCTGATGCATCTGAAAGTAGAAAGTCGCCCGATTACAACGGTATGCGTACTTTTCCCCTAGAACGTTCTAGTTATGCTTGTCGAGCATCAGAACTGCGAAAATTTTGAGTTTCTCAAGCATTTCTTACCTCCAAACTGCCATATCTCGCGAACGGATTGACCAATCCGCAAAATTTCTGTTGCATCTGAAAGTATAAACTCGCCCGATTACAACGGTATGCGTACTTTTCCCTTAGTCCGTTCTAGTTATTCGTTTCGAGCATCAGAACTGCGAAAATTTTGAGTTTTTCAAGCGTTTCTTACTTCCAAATTGCCATACCTCGCGAACGGATTGAGCAATCCGCAAAATTTCTGTTGCATCTGAAGGTAGAAACTCGCCCGTTTACAACGGTATGCGTACTTTTCCCCTAGGCCGTTCTGGTTAATCGTTTCGAGCATCAGAACTGCGAAAATTTTGAGTTTCTCAAGTGTTTCATACTTCCAAACTGCCATATCTCGCGAACGGATTGACCAATCCGCAAAATTTCTGTTGTATCTGAAAGTAGAAACTCGCCCGATTACAACGGTATGCGTACTTTTCCCCTAGGCCGTTCTGGTTATTCGTTTCGAGCATCAGAACTGTGAAAATTTTGAGTTTCTCAACCGTTTCTTACCTCCAAACTGCCATATCTCGCGAACGGATTGACCAATCCGCAAAATTTCTGTTGCATCTGAAAGTAGAAAGTCGCCCGATTACAACGGTATGCGTACTTTTCCCCTAGAACGTTCTAGTTATGCTTGTCGAGCATCAGAACTGCGAAAATTTGGAGTTTCTCAAGCGTTTCTTACCTCCAAGCTGCCATATCTCGCGAACGGATTGACCAATCCGCAAAATTTCTGTTGCATCTGAAAGTAGAAACTCGCCCGATTACAACGGTATGCGTACTTTCCCCCTAGGCCGTGCTAGTTATTCGTTTCGAGCATCAGAACTGCGAACATTTTGAGTTTCTCAAGCGTTTCTTACTTCCAAACCGCCATATCTCGCGAACGGATTGACCAATCCGCAAAATTTCTGTTGCATCTGAAAGTAGAAACTTGCCCGATTACAACGGTATGCGTACTTTTCCCCTAGGCCGTTCTAGTTAATCGTTTCGAGCATCAGAACTGCGAAAATTTTGAGTTTCTCAAGCGTTTCTTACTTCCAAACTGCCATATCTCGCGAACGGATTGACCAATCCGCAAAATTTATGATGCATCTGAAAGTAGAAACTCGCCCGATTACAACGGTATGCGTACTTTTCCCCTAGGCCGTTCTGGTTAATCGTTTCGAGCATCAGAACTGCGAAAATTTTGAGTTTCTCAAGCGTTTCTTACATCCAAACTGCCATATCTCGCGAACGGATTGACCAATCCGCAAAATTTCTGATGCATCTGAAAGTATAATAGAAACTCGCCCGATTACAACGGTATGCGTACTTTTCCCCTAGGCCGCTCTAGTTATTCGTTTCGAGCATCAGAACTGCGAAAATTTTGTGTTTCTCAAGTGTTTCTTACCTCCAAACTGCCATATCTCGCGAACGGATTGACCAATCCGCAAAATTTCTGTTGCATCTGAAAGTAGAAACTCGCCCGATTACAACGGTATGCGTACTTTTCCCCTAGGCCGTTCTGGTTATTCGTTTCGAGCATCAGAACTGTGAAAATTTTGAGTTTCTCAACCGTTTCTTACCTCCAAACTGCCATATCTCGCGAACGGATTGACCAATCCGCAAAATTTCTGTTGCATCTGAAAGTAGAAAGTCGCCCGATTACAACGGTATGCGTACTTTTCCCCTAGAACGTTCTAGTTATGCTGGTCGAGCATCAGAACTGCGAAAATTTTGAGTTTCTCAAGCGTTTCTTACCTCCAAACTGCCATATCTCGAGAACGGATTGACTAATCCGCAAAATTTTTGTTGCATCTGAAAGTAGAAACTCACCCGATATCAACGGTATGCGTACTTTTCCCCTAGGCCGTTCTAGTTAATCGTTTCGAGCATCAGAACTGCGAAAATTTTGAGTTTCTCAAGCGTTTCTTACTTCCAAACTGCCATATCTCGCGAACGGACTGACCAATCCGCAAAATTTCTGATGCATCTGAAAGTAGAAACTCGCCCGATTACAACGGTATGCGTACTTTTCCCCTAGGCCGTTCTGGTTAATCGTTTCGAGCATCAGAACTGCGAAAATTTTGAGTTTCTCAAGCGTTTCTTACTTCCAAACTGCCATATCTCGCGAACGGATTGACCAATCCGCAAAATTTCTGATGCATCTGAAAGTAGAAACTCGCCCGATAACAACGGTATGCGTACTTTTCCCCTAGGCCGCTCTAGTTATTCGTTTCGAGCATCAGAACTGCGAAAATTTTGTGTTTCTCAAGTGTTTCATACTTCCAAACTGCCATATCTCGCGAACGGATTGACCAATCCGCAAAATTTCTGTTGCATCTGAAAGTAGAAACTCGCCCGATTACAACGGTATGCGTACTTTCCCCCTAGGCCGTTCTAGTTATTCGTTTCGAGCATCAGAACTGCGAAAATTTTGAGTTTCTCAAGCGTTTCTTACTTCCAAACCGCCATATCTCGCGAACGGATTGACCAATCCGCAAAATTTCTGTTGCATCTGAAAGTAGAAACTCGCCCGATTACAACGGTATGCGTACTTTTCCCCTAGGCCGTTCTAGTTAATCGTTTCGAGCATCAGAACTGCGAAAATTTTGAGTTTCTCAAGCGTTTCTTACTTCCAAACTGCCATATCTCGCGAACGGATTGACCAATCCGCAAAATTTCTGATGCATCTGAAAGTAGAAACTCGCCCGATTACAACGGTATGCGTACTTTTCCCCTAGGCCGCTCTAGTTATTCGTTTCGAGCAACAGAACTGCGAAAATGTTGAGTTTCTCAAGCGTTTCTTACTTACAAACTGCCATATCCTGCGAACGGATTGACCAATCCGCAAAATTTCTGTTGCATCTGAAAGTAGAAACTCGACCGATTACAACGGTATGCGTACTTTTCCCCTAGGCCGTTCTAGTTAATCGTTTCGAGCATCAGAACTGCGAAAATTTTGAGTTTCTCAAGCGTTTCTTACTTCCAAACTGCCATATCTCGCGAACGGATTGACCAATCCGCAAAATTTCTGATGCATCTGAAAGTAGAAAGTCGCCCGATTACAACGGTATGCGTACTTTTCCCCTAGAACGTTCTAGTTATGCTTGTCGAGCATCAGAACTGCGAAAATTTTGAGTTTCTCAAGCATTTCTTACCTCCAAACTGCCATATCTCGCGAACGGATTGACCAATTCGCAAAATTTCTGATGCATCTGAAAGTAGAAACTCGCCCGATTACAACGGTATGCGTACTTTTCCCCTAGGCCGCTCTAGTTATTCGTTTCGGGCATCAGAACTGCGAAAATTTTGTGTTTCTCAAGTGTTTCATACTTCCAAACTGCCATATCTCGCGAACGGGTTGACCAATCCGCAAAATTTCTGTTGCATCTGAAAGTAGAAACTCGCCCGATTACAACGGTATGCGTACTTTTCCCCTAGGCCGTTCTGGTTATTCGTTTCGAGCATCAGAACTGTGAAAATTTTGAGTTTCTCAACCGTTTCTTACCTCCAAACTGCCATATCTCGCGAACGGATTGACCAATCCGCAAAATTTCTGTTGCATCTGAAAGTAGAAAGTCGCCCGATTACAACGGTATGCGTACTTTTCCCCTAGAACGTTCTAGTTATGCTGGTCGAGCATCAGAACTGCGAAAATTTTGAGTTTCTCAAGCGTTTCTTACCTCCAAACTGCCATATCTCGAGAACGGATTGACTAATCCGCAAAATTTTTGTTGCATCTGAAAGTAGAAACTCACCCGATTACAACGGTATGCGTACTTTTCCCCTAGGCCGCTCTAGTTATTCGTTTCGAGCATCAGAACTGCGAAAATTTTGTGTTACTCAAGTGTTTCATACTTCCAAACTGCCATATCTCGCGAACGGATTGACCAATCCGCAAAATTTCTCTTGCATCTGAAAGTAGAAACTCGCCCGATTACAACGGTATGCGTACTTTTCCCCTAGGCCGTTCTGGTTATTCGTTTCGAGCATCAGAACTGTGAAAATTTTGAGTTTCTCAACCGTTTCTTACCTCCAAACTGCCATATCTCGCGAACGGATTGACCAATCCGCAAAATTTCTGTTGCATCTGAAAGTAGAAAGTCGCCCGATTACAACGGTATGCGTACTTTTCCCCTAGAACGTTCTAGTTATGCTTGTCGAGCATCAGAACTGCGAAAATTTGGAGTTTCTCAAGCGTTTCTTACCTCCAAACTGCCATATCTCGCGAACGGATTGACCAATCCGCAAAATTTCTGTTGCATCTGAAAGTAGAAACTCGCCCGATTACAACGGTATGCGTACTTTTCCCCTAGAACGTTCCAGTTATGCTTGTCGAGCATCAGAACTGCGAAAATTTTGAGTTTCTCAAGCATTTCTTACCTCCAAACTGCCATATCTCGCGAACGGATTAACCAATCCGCAAAATTTCTGATGCATCTGAAAGTAGAAACTCGCCCGATTACAACGGTATGCGTACTTTTCCCCTAGGCCGCTCTAGTTATTCGTTTCGGGCATCAGAACTGCGAAAATTTTGTGTTTCTCAAGTGTTTCATACTTCCAAACTGCCATATCTCGCGAACGGGTTGACCAATCCGCAAAATTTCTGTTGCATCTGAAAGTAGAAACTCGCCCGATTACAACGGTATGCGTACTTTTCCCCTAGGCCGTTCTGCTTATTCGTTTCGAGCATCAGAACTGTGAAAATTTTGAGTTTCTCAACCGTTTCTTACATCCAAACTGCCATATCTCGCGAACGGATTGACCAATCCGCAAAATTTCTGTTGCATCTGAAAGTAGAAAGTCGCCCGATTACAACGGTATGCGTACTTTTCCCCTAGAACGTTCTAGTTATGCTGGTCGAGCATCAGAACTGCGAAAATTTTGAGTTTCTCAAGCGTTTCTTACCTCCAAACTGCCATATCTCGAGAACGGATTGACTAATCCGCAAAATTTTTGTTGCATCTGAAAGTAGAAACTCACCCGATATCAACGGTATGCGTACTTTTCCCCTAGGCCGTTCTAGTTAATCGTTTCGAGCATCAGAACTGCGAAAATTTTGAGTTTCTCAAGCGTTTCTTACTTCCAAATTGCCATATCTCGCGAACGGACTGACCAATCCGCAAAATTTCTGATGCATCTGAAAGTAGAAACTCGCCCGATTACAACGGTATGCGTACTTTTCCCCTAGGCCGTTCTGGTTAATCGTTTCGAGCATCAGAACTGCGAAAATTTTGAGTTTCTCAAGCGTTTCTTACTTCCAAACTGCCATATCTCGCGAACGGATTGACCAATCCGCAAAATTTCTGATGCATCTGAAAGTAGAAACTCGCCCGATTACAACGGTATGCGTACTTTTCCCCTAGGCCGCTCTAGTTATTCGTTTCGAGCATCAGAACTGCGAAAATTTTGTGTTTCTCAAGTGTTTCATACTTCCAAACTGCCATATCTCGCGAACGGATTGACCAATCCGCAAAATTTCTGTTGCATCTGAAAGTAGAAAGTCGCCCGATTACAACGGTATGCGTACTTTTCCCCTAGAACGTTCTAGTTATGCTTGTCGAGCATCAGAACTGCGAAAATTTGGAGTTTCTCAAGCGTTTCTTACCTCCAAACTGCCATATCTCGCGAACGGATTGACCAATCCGCAAAATTTCTGTTGCATCTGAAAGTAGAAACTCGCCCGATTACAACGGTATGCGTACTTTCCCCCTAGGCCGTTCTAGTTATTCGTTTCGAGCATCAGAACTGCGAAAATTTTGAGTTTCTCAAGCGTTTCTTACTTCCAAACCGCCATATCTCGCGAACGGATTGACCAATCCGCAAAATTTCTGATGCATCTGAAAGTAGAAACTCGCCCGATTACAACGGTATGCGTACTTTTCCCCTAGGCCGCTCTAGTTATTCGTTTCGAGCAACAGAACTGCGAAAATGTTGAGTTTCTCAAGCGTTTCTTACCTACAAACTGCCATATCTCGCGAACGGATTGACCAATCCGCAAAATTTCTGTTGCATCTGAAAGTAGAAACTTGCCCGATTACAACGGTATGCGTACTTTTCCCCTAGGCTGTTCTAGTTATTCGTTTCGAGCATCAGAACTGCGAAAATTTTGAGTTTCTCAAGCGTTTCTTACTTCCAAACCGCCATATCTCGCGAACGGATTGACCAATCCGCAAAATTTCTGTTGTATCTGAAAGTAGAAACTCGCCCGATTACAACGGTATGCGTACTTTTCCCCTAGGCCGTTCTAGTTAATCGTTTCGAGCATCAGAACTGCGAAAATTTTGAGTTTCTCAAGCGTTTCTTACTTCCAAACTGCCATATCTCGCGAACGGATTGACCAATCCGCAAAATTTCTGATGCATCTGAAAGTAGAAAGTCGCCCGATTACAACGGTATGCGTACTTTTCCCCTAGAACGTTCTAGTTATGCTTGTCGAGCATCAGAACTGCGAAAATTTTGAGTTTCTCAAGCATTTCTTACCTCCAAACTGCCATATCTCGCGAACGGATTGACCAATCCGCAAAATTTCTGTTGCATCTGAAAGTATAAACTCGCCCGATTACAACGGTATGCGTACTTTTCCCTTAGTCCGTTCTAGTTATTCGT
Source organism: Ptiloglossa arizonensis (assembly GCF_051014685.1). Taxonomy (NCBI): domain Eukaryota; kingdom Metazoa; phylum Arthropoda; class Insecta; order Hymenoptera; family Colletidae; genus Ptiloglossa; species Ptiloglossa arizonensis. Next base: position 1,755,097 of record NW_027478421.1, on the reverse strand, counting down.
TTCGAGCATCAGAACTGCGAAAATTTTGAGTTTTTCAAGCGTTTCTTACTTCCAAATTGCCATACCTCGCGAACGGATTGAGCAATCCGCAAAATTTCTGTTGCATCTGAAGGTAGAAACTCGCCCGTTTACAACGGTATGCGTACTTTTCCCCTAGGCCGTTCTGGTTAATCGTTTCGAGCATCAGAACTGCGAAAATTTTGAGTTTCTCAAGTGTTTCATACTTCCAAACTGCCATATCTCGCGAACGGATTGACCAATCCGCAAAATTTCTGTTGTATCTGAAAGTAGAAACTCGCCCGATTACAACGGTATGCGTACTTTTCCCCTAGGCCGTTCTGGTTATTCGTTTCGAGCATCAGAACTGTGAAAATTTTGAGTTTCTCAACCGTTTCTTACCTCCAAACTGCCATATCTCGCGAACGGATTGACCAATCCGCAAAATTTCTGTTGCATCTGAAAGTAGAAAGTCGCCCGATTACAACGGTATGCGTACTTTTCCCCTAGAACGTTCTAGTTATGCTTGTCGAGCATCAGAACTGCGAAAATTTGGAGTTTCTCAAGCGTTTCTTACCTCCAAGCTGCCATATCTCGCGAACGGATTGACCAATCCGCAAAATTTCTGTTGCATCTGAAAGTAGAAACTCGCCCGATTACAACGGTATGCGTACTTTCCCCCTAGGCCGTGCTAGTTATTCGTTTCGAGCATCAGAACTGCGAACATTTTGAGTTTCTCAAGCGTTTCTTACTTCCAAACCGCCATATCTCGCGAACGGATTGACCAATCCGCAAAATTTCTGTTGCATCTGAAAGTAGAAACTTGCCCGATTACAACGGTATGCGTACTTTTCCCCTAGGCCGTTCTAGTTAATCGTTTCGAGCATCAGAACTGCGAAAATTTTGAGTTTCTCAAGCGTTTCTTACTTCCAAACTGCCATATCTCGCGAACGGATTGACCAATCCGCAAAATTTATGATGCATCTGAAAGTAGAAACTCGCCCGATTACAACGGTATGCGTACTTTTCCCCTAGGCCGTTCTGGTTAATCGTTTCGAGCATCAGAACTGCGAAAATTTTGAGTTTCTCAAGCGTTTCTTACATCCAAACTGCCATATCTCGCGAACGGATTGACCAATCCGCAAAATTTCTGATGCATCTGAAAGTATAATAGAAACTCGCCCGATTACAACGGTATGCGTACTTTTCCCCTAGGCCGCTCTAGTTATTCGTTTCGAGCATCAGAACTGCGAAAATTTTGTGTTTCTCAAGTGTTTCTTACCTCCAAACTGCCATATCTCGCGAACGGATTGACCAATCCGCAAAATTTCTGTTGCATCTGAAAGTAGAAACTCGCCCGATTACAACGGTATGCGTACTTTTCCCCTAGGCCGTTCTAGTTATTCGTTTCGAGCATCAGAACTGCGAAAATTTTGAGTTTCTCAAGCGTTTCTTACTTCCAAACCGCCATATCTCGCGAACGGATTGACCAATCCGCAAAATTTCTGTTGCATCTGAAAGTAGAAACTCGCCCGATTACAACGGTATGCGTACTTTTCCCCTAGGCCGTTCTAGTTAATCGTTTCGAGCATCAGAACTGCGAAAATTTTGAGTTTCTCAAGCGTTTCTTACTTCCAAACTGCCATATCTCGCGAACGGATTGACCAATCCGCAAAATTTCTGATGCATCTGAAAGTAGAAAGTCGCCCGATTACAACGGTATGCGTACATTTCCCCTAGAACGTTCTAGTTATGCTTGTCGAGCATCAGAACTGCGAAAATTTTGAGTTTCTCAAGTGTTTCTTACTTCCAAACCGCCATATCTCGCGAACGGATTGACCAATCCGCAAAATTTCTGTTGCATCTGAAAGTAGAAACTCGCCCGATTACAACGGTATGCGTACTTTTCCCCTAGGCCGTTCTAGTTAATCGTTTCGAGCATCAGAACTGCGAAAATTTTGTGTTTCTCAAGCGTTTCTTACCTCCAAATTGCCATACCTCGCGAACGGATTGAGCAATCCGCAAAATTTCTGTTGCATCTGAAGGCAGAAACTCGCCCGTTTACAACGGTATGCGTACTTTTCCCCTAGGCCGTTCTAGTTATTCGTTTCGAGCATCAGAACTGCGAAAATTTTAAGTTTCTCAAGCGTTTCTTACTTCCAAACCGCCATATCTCGCGAACGGATTGACCAATCCGCAAAATTTCTGTTGCATCTGAAAGTAGAAACTCGCCCGATTACAACGGTATGCGTACTTTTCCCCTAGGCCGTTCTGGTTATTCGTTTCGAGCATCAGAACTGTGAAAATTTTGAGTTTCTCAACCGTTTCTTACCTCCAAACTGCCATATCTCGCGAACGGATTGACCAATCCGCAAAATTTCTGTTGCATCTGAAAGTAGAAAGTCGCCCGATTACAACGGAATGCGTGCTTTTCCCCTAGAACGGTCTAGTTATGCTTGTCGAGCATCAGAACTGCGAAAATTTTGAGTTTCTCAAGCGTTTCTTACCTCCAAACTGCCATATCTCGCGAACGGATTGACCAGTCCGCAAAATTTCTGTTGCATCTGAAAGTAGAAACTCGCCCGATTACAACGGTATGCGTACTTTTCCCCTAGGCCGTTGTACTTATTCGTTTCGAGCATGAGAACTGCGAAAATTTTGGGTTTCTCAAGCGTTGCTTACCTCCAAACGGCCATATCTCGCGAACGGATTGACCAATCCGCAAAATTTCTGTTGCATCTGAAAGTAGAAACTCGCCCGATTACAACGGTATGCGTACTTATCCCCTAGGCCGTTCTGGTTATTCGTTTCGAGCATCAGAACTGTGAAAATTTTGAGTTTCTCAACCGTTTCTTACCTCCAAACTACCATATCTCGCGAACGGATTGACCAATCCGCAAAATTTCTGTTGCATCTGAAAGTAGAAACTCGCCCGATTACAACGGTATGCGTACTTTTCTCCTAGTCCGTTCTAGTTATTCGTTTCGAGCATCAGAACTGCGAAAATTTTGAGTTTCTCAAGCGTTTCTTACCTCCAAACTGCCATATCTCGCGAACGGATTGACCAATCCGCAAAATTTCTGTTGCATCTGAAAGTAGAAACTCGCCCGATTACAACGGTATGCGTACTTTTCCCCTAGGCCGTTCTAGTTATTCGTTTCGAGCATCAGAACTGCAAAAATGTTGAGTTTCTCAAGCGTTTCTTACTTCCAAACTGCCATATCTCGCGAACGGATTGACCAATCCGCAAAATTTCTGATGCATCTGAAAGTAGAAAGTCGCCCGATTACAACGGTATGCGTACATTTCCCCTAGAACGTTCTAGTTATGCTTGTCGAGCATCAGAACTGCGAAAATTTTGAGTTTCTCAAGTGTTTCTTACTTCCAAACCGCCATATCTCGCGAACGGATTGACCAATCCGCAAAATTTCTGTTGCATCTGAAAGTAGAAACTCGCCCGATTACAACGGTATGCGTACTTTTCCCCTAGGCCGTTCTAGTTAATCGTTTCGAGCATCAGAACTGCGAAAATTTTGTGTTTCTCAAGCGTTTCTTACCTCCAAATTGCCATACCTCGCGAACGGATTGAGCAATCCGCAAAATTTCTGTTGCATCTGAAGGCAGAAACTCGCCCGTTTACAACGGTATGCGTACTTTTCCCCTAGGCCGTTCTAGTTATTCGTTTCGAGCATCAGAACTGCGAAAATTTTAAGTTTCTCAAGCGTTTCTTACTTCCAAACCGCCATATCTCGCGAACGGATTGACCAATCCGCAAAATTTCTGTTGCATCTGAAAGTAGAAACTCGCCCGATTACAACGGTATGCGTACTTTTCCCCTAGGCCGTTCTAGTTATTCGTTTCGAGCATCAGAACTGCAAAAATGTTGAGTTTCTCAAGCGTTTCTTACTTCCAAACTGCCATATCTCGCGAACGGATTGACCAATCCGCAAAATTTCTGATGCATCTGAAAGTAGAAAGTCGCCCGATTACAACGGTATGCGTACATTTCCCCTAGAACGTTCTAGTTATGCTTGTCGAGCATCAGAACTGCGAAAATTTTGAGTTTCTCAAGTGTTTCTTACTTCCAAACCGCCATATCTCGCGAACGGATTGACCAATCCGCAAAATTTCTGTTGCATCTGAAAGTAGAAACTCGCCCGATTACAACGGTATGCGTACTTTTCCCCTAGGCCGTTCTAGTTAATCGTTTCGAGCATCAGAACTGCGAAAATTTTGTGTTTCTCAAGCGTTTCTTACCTCCAAATTGCCATACCTCGCGAACGGATTGAGCAATCCGCAAAATTTCTGTTGCATCTGAAGGCAGAAACTCGCCCGTTTACAACGGTATGCGTACTTTTCCCCTAGGCCGTTCTAGTTATTCGTTTCGAGCATCAGAACTGCGAAAATTTTAAGTTTCTCAAGCGTTTCTTACTTCCAAACCGCCATATCTCGCGAACGGATTGACCAATCCGCAAAATTTCTGTTGCATCTGAAAGTAGAAACTCGCCCGATTACAACGGTATGCGTACTTTTCCCCTAGGCCGTTCTGGTTATTCGTTTCGAGCATCAGAACTGTGAAAATTTTGAGTTTCTCAACCGTTTCTTACCTCCAAATTGCCATACCTCGCGAACGGATTGAGCAATCCGCAAAATTTCTGTTGCATCTGAAGGCAGAAACTCGCCCGTTTACAACGGTATGCGTACTTTTCCCCTAGGCCGTTCTAGTTATTCGTTTCGAGCATCAGAACTGCGAAAATTTTAAGTTTCTCAAGCGTTTCTTACTTCCAAACCGCCATATCTCGCGAACGGATTGACCAATCCGCAAAATTTCTGTTGCATCTGAAAGTAGAAACTCGCCCGATTACAACGGTATGCGTACTTTTCCCCTAGGCCGTTCTGGTTATTCGTTTCGAGCATCAGAACTGTGAAAATTTTGAGTTTCTCAACCGTTTCTTACCTCCAAACTGCCATATCTCGCGAACGGATTGACCAATCCGCAAAATTTCTGTTGCATCTGAAAGTAGAAAGTCGCCCGATTACAACGGTATGCGTGCTTTTCCCCTAGAACGGTCTAGTTATGCTTGTCGAGCATCAGAACTGCGAAAATTTTGAGTTTCTCAAGCGTTTCTTACCTCCAAACTGCCATATCTCGCGAACGGATTGACCAGTCCGCAAAATTTCTGTTGCATCTGAAAGTAGAAACTCGCCCGATTACAACGGTATGCGTACTTTTCCCCTAGGCCGTTGTAGTTATTCGTTTCGAGCATGAGAACTGCGAAAATTTTGGGTTTCTCAAGCGTTGCTTACCTCCAAACGGCCATATCTCGCGAACGGATTGACCAATCCGCAAAATTTCTGTTGCATCTGAAAGTAGAAACTCGCCCGATTACAACGGTATGCGTACTTATCCCCTAGGCCGTTCTGGTTATTCGTTTCGAGCATCAGAACTGTGAAAATTTTGAGTTTCTCAACCGTTTCTTACCTCCAAACTACCATATCTCGCGAACGGATTGACCAATCCGCAAAATTTCTGTTGCATCTGAAAGTAGAAACTCGCCCGATTACAACGGTATGCGTACTTTTCTCCTAGTCCGTTCTAGTTATTCGTTTCGAGCATCAGAACTGCGAAAATTTTGAGTTTCTCAAGCGTTTCTTACCTCCAAACTGCCATATCTCGCGAACGGATTGACCAATCCGCAAAATTTCTGTTGCATCTGAAAGTAGAAACTCGCCCGATTACAACGGTATGCGTACTTTTCCCCTAGGCCGTTCTAGTTATTCGTTTCGAGCATCAGAACTGCAAAAATGTTGAGTTTCTCAAGCGTTTCTTACCTACAAACTGCCATATCTCGCGAACGGATTGACCAATCCGCAAAATTTCTGTTGCATCTGAAAGTAGAAAGTCGCCCGATTACAACGGTATGCGTACTTTTCCCCTAGACCGTTCTAGTTATGCTTGTCGAGCATCAGAACTGCGAAAATTTTGAGTTTCTCAAGCGTTTCTTTCCTCCAAACTGCCATATCTCGCGAACGGATTGACCAATCCTCAAAATTTCTGTTGCATCTGAAAGTAGAAACTCGCCCGATTACAACGGTATGCGTACTTTTCCCCTAGTCCGTTCTAGTTATTCGTTTCGAGCATCAGAACTGCGAAAATTTTGAGTTTCTCAAGCGTTTCTTACCTCCAAACTGCCATATCTCGCGAACGGATTGACCAATCCGCAAAATTTCTGTTGCATCTGAAGGTAGAAACTCGCCCGATTACAACGGTATGCGTGCTTTTCCCCTAGGCCGTTGTAGTTATACGTTTCGAGCATGAGAACTGCGAAAATTTTGGGTTTCCCAAGCGTTGCTTACCTCCAAACTGCCATATCTCGCGAACGGATTAACCAATCCGCAAAATTTCTGTTTCATCTGAAAGTAGAAACTCGCCCGAGTACAACGGTATGCGTACTTTTCCCCTAGGCCGTTCTGGTTATTCGTTTCGAGCATCAGAACTGTGAAAATTTTGAGTTTCTCAACCGTTTCTTACCTCCAAACTGCCATATCTCGCGAACGGATTGACCAATCCTCAAAATTTCTGTTGCATCTGAAAGTAGAAACTCGCCCGATTACAACGGTATGCGTACTTTTCCCCTAGTCCGTTCTAGTTATTCGTTTCGAGCATCAGAACTGCGAAAATTTTGAGTTTCTCAAGCGTTTCTTACCTCCAAACTGCCATATCTCGCGAACGGATTGACCAATCCGCAAAATTTCTGTTGCATCTGAAAGTAGAAACTCGCCCGATTACAACGGTATGCGTACTTTTCCCCTAGACCGTTCTAGTTATGCTTGTCGAGCATCAGAACTGCGAAAATTTTGAGTTTCTCAAGCGTTTCTTTCCTCCAAACTGCCATATCTCGCGAACGGATTGACCAATCCGCAAAATTTCTGTTGCATCTGAAAGTAGAAAGTCGCCCGATTACAACGGTTTGCTTACTTTTCCCCTAGGCCGTTGTAGTTATTCGTTTCGAGCATGAGAACTGCGAAAATTTTGGGTTTCTCAAGCGTTGCTTACCTCCAAACTGCCATATCTCGCGAACGGATTGACCAATCCGCAATATTTCTGTTGCATCTGAAAGTAGAAACTCGCCCGATTACAACGTTATGCGTACTTTTCCCCTAGGCCGTTGTAGTTATTCGTTTCGAGCATGAGAACTTCGAAAATTTTGAGTTTCTCAAGCGTTGCTTACCTCCAAACTGCCATATCTCGCGAACGGATTGACCGATCCGCAAAATTCCTGTTGCATCTGAAAGTAGAAACTCGCCCGATTACAACGGTATGCGTACTTTTCCCCTAGTCCGTTCTAGTTATTCGTTTCGAACATCAGAACTGCGAAAATTTTGAGTTTCTCAAGCGTTTCTTACCTCCAAACTGCCATATCTCGCGAACGGATTGACCAATCCGCAAAATTTCTGTTGCGTCTGAAAGTAGAAACTCGCCCGATTACAAAGGTATGCGTACTTTTCCCCTAGGCCGTTCTAGTTATTCGTTTCGAGCATCAGAACTGCAAAAATGTTGAGTTTCTCAAGCGTTTCTTACCTACAAACTGCCATATCTCGCGAACGGATTGACCAATCCGCAAAATTTCTGTTGCATCTGAAAGTAGAAAGTCGCCCGATTACAACGGTTTGCGTACTTTTCCCCTAGGCCGTTGTAGTTATTCGTTTCGAGCATGAGAACTGCGAAAATTTTGGGTTTCTCAAGCGTTGCTTACCTCCAAACTGCCATATCTCGCGAACGGATTGACCAATCCGCAATATTTCTGTTGCATCTGAAAGTAGAAACTCGCCCGATTACAACGTTATGCGTACTTTTCCCCTAGGCCGTTGTAGTTATTCGTTTCGAGCATGAGAACTTCGAAAATTTTGAGTTTCTCAAGCGTTGCTTACCTTCAAACTGCCATATCTCGCGAACGGATTGACCGATCCGCAAAATTCCTGTTGCATCTGAAAGTAGAAACTCGCCCGATTACAACGGTATGCGTACTTTTCCCCTAGACCGTTCCAGTTATGCTTGTCGAGCATCAGAACTGTGAAAATTTTGAGTTTCCCAACCGTTTCTTACCTCCAAACTGCCATATCTCGCGAACGGATTGACCAATCCGCAAAATTTCTGTTGCATCTGAAAGTAGAAAGTCGCCCGATTGCAACGGTATGCGTACATTTCCCCTAGACCGTTCTAGTTATGCTTGTCGAGCATCAGAACTGCGATAATTTTGAGTTTCTCAAGCGTTTCTTACCTCCAAACTGCCATATCTCGCGAACGGATTGACCAATCCGCAAAATTTCTGTTGCATCTGAAAGTAGAAACTCGCCCGATTACAACGTTATGCGTACTTTTCCCCTAGGCCGTTGTAGTTATTCGTTTCGAGCATGAGAACTTCGAAAATTTTGAATTTCTCAAGCGTTTCTTACCTCCAAACTGCCATATCTCGCGAACGGATTGACCAATCCGCAAAATTTCTGTTGCATCTGAAAGTAGAAACTCGCCCGATTACAACGGTGTGCGTACTTTTCCCCTAGAACGTTCTAGTTATTCGTTTCGAGCATCAGAACTGCAAAAATGTTGAGTTTCTCAAGCGTTTCTTACCTACAAACTGCCATATCTCGCGAACGGATTGACCAATCCGCAAAATTTCTGTTGCATCTGAAAGTAGAAAGTCGCCCGATTGCAACGGTATGCGTACATTTCCCCTAGACCGTTCTAGTTATGCTTGTCGAGCATCAGAACTGCGATAATTTTGAGTTTCTCAAGCGTTTCTTACCTCCAAACTGCCATATCTCGCGAACGGATTGACCAATCCGCAAAATTTCTGTTGCATCTGAAAGTAGAAACTCGCCCGATTACAACGTTATGCGTACTTTTCCACTAGGCCGTTGTAGTTATTCGTTTCGAGCATGAGAACTGCGAAAATTTTGGGTTTCTCAAGCGTTGCTTACCTCCAAACTGCCATATCTCGCGAACGGATTGACCAATCCGCAAAATTTCTCTTGCATCTGAAAGTAGAAACTCGCCCGATTACAACGGTATGCGTACTTTTCCCCTAGGCCGTTCTAGTTATTCGTTTCGAGCATCAGAACTGCAAAAATGTTGAGTTTCTCAAGCGTTTCTTACCTACAAACTGCCATATCTCGCGAACGGATTGACCAATCCGCAAAATTTCTGTTGCATCTGAAAGTAGAAACTCGCCCGATTACAACGGTATGCGTACTTTTCCCCTAGACCGTTCTAGTTATGCTTGTCGAGCATCAGAACTGTGAAAATTTTGAGTTTCCCAACCGTTTCTTACCTCCAAACTGCCATATCTCGCGAACGGATTGACCAATCCGCAAAATTTCTGTTGCATCTGAAAGTAGAAAGTCTCCCGATTGCAACGGTATGCGTACATTTCCGCTAGACCGTTCTAGTTATGCTTGTCGAGCATCAGAACTGCGATAATTTTGAGTTTCTCAAGCGTTTCTTACCTCCAAACTGCCATATCTCGAGAACGGATTGACCAATCCGCAAAATTTCTGTTGCATCTGAAAGTAGAAACTCGCCCGTTTACAACGGTATGCGTACTTTTCCCCTAGGCCGTTGTAGTTATTCGTTTCGAGCATGAGAACTTCGAAAATTTTGAGTTTCTCAAGCGTTGCTTACCTCCAAACTGCCATATCTCGCGAACGGATTGACCGATCCGCAAAATTCCTGTTGCATCTGAAAGTAGAAACTCGCCCGATTACAACGGTATGCGTACTTTTCCCCTAGACCGTTCTAGTTATGCTTGTCGAGCATCAGAAGTGTGAAAATTTTGAGTTTCCCAACCGTTTCTTACCTCCAAACTGCCATATCTCGCGAACGGATTGACCAATCCGCAAAATTTCTGTTGCATCTGAAAGTAGAAAGTCGCCCGATTGCAACGGTATGCGTACATTTCCCCTAGACCGTTCTAGTTATGCTTGTCGAGCATCAGAACTGTGATAATTTTGAGTTTCTCAAGCGTTTCTTACCTCCAAACTGCCATATCTCGCGAACGGATTGACCAATCCGCAAAATTTCTGTTGCATCTGAAAGTAGAAACTCGCCCGATTACAACGTTATGCGTACTTTTCCCCTAGGCCGTTGTAGTTATTCGTTTCGAGCATGAGAACTTCGAAAATTTTGAGTTTCTCAAGCGTTGCTTACCTCCAAACTGCCATATCTCGCGAACGGATTGACCAATCCGCAAAATTTCTGTTGCGTCTGAAAGTAGAAACTCGCCCGATTACAACGGTATGCGTACTTTTCCCCTAGGCCGTTCTGGTTATTCGTTTCGAGCATCAGAACTGTGAAAATTTTGAGTTTCTCAACCGTTTCTTACCTCCAAACTGCCATATCTCGCGAACGGATAGGCCAATCTGCAAACTTTCTGTTGCATCTGAAAGTAGAAACTCGCCCGATTACAACGGTATGCGTACTTTTCCCCTAGTCCGTTCTAGTTATTCGTTTCGAGCATCAGAACTGCGAAAATTTTGAGTTTCTCAAGCGTTTCTTACCTCCAAACTGCCATATCTCGCGAACGGATTGACCAATCCGCAAAATTTCTGTTGCATCTGAAAGTAGAAAGTCGCCCGATTACAACGGTTTGCGTACTTTTCCCCTAGGCCGTTGTAGTTATTCGTTTCGAGCATGAGAACTGCGAAAATTTTGGGTTTCCCATGCGTTTCTTACCTCCAAACTGCCATATCTCGCGAACGGATTGACCAATCCGCAAAATTTCTGTTGCATCTGAAAGTAGAAACTCGCCCGATTACAACGGTGTGCGTACTTTTCCCCTAGGCCGTTCTAGTTATTCGTTTCGAGCATCAGAACTGCGAAAATTTTGAGTTTCTCAAACGTTTCTTACCTCCAAACTGCCATATCTCGCGAACGGATTGACCGATCCGCAAAATTTCTGTTGCATCTGAAAGTAGAAACTCGCCCGATTGCAACGGTATGCGTACTTTTCCCCTAGTCCGTTCTAGTTATTCGTTTCGAGCATCAGAACTGCGAAAATTTTGAGTTTCCCAACCGTTTCTTACCTCCAAACTGCCATATCTCGCGAACGGATTGACCAATCCGCAAAATTTCTGTTGCATCTGAAAGTAGAAAGTCGCCCGATTGCAACGGTATGCGTACATTTCCCCTAGACCGTTCAAGTTATGCTTGTCGAGCATCAGAACTGCGATAATTTTGAGTTTCTCAAGCGTTTCTTACCTCCAAACTGCCATATCTCGCGAACGGATTGACCAATCCGCAAAATTTCTGTTGCATCTGAAAGTAGAAACTCGCCCGATTACAACGTTATGCGTACTTTTCCCCTAGGCCGTTGTAGTTATTCGTTTCGAGCATGAGAACTTCGAAAATTTTGAGTTTCTCAAGCGTTGCTTACCTCCAAACTGCCATATCTCGCGAACGGATTGACCAATCCGCAAAATTTCTGTTGCATCTGAAAGTAGAAACTCGCCCGATTACAACGGTATGCGTACTTTTCCCCTAGGCCGTTCTGGTTATACGTTTCGAGCATCAGAACTGTGAAAATTTTGAGTTTCTCAACCGTTTCTTACCTCCAAACTGCCATATCTCGCGAACGGATAGGCCAATCTGCAAAATTTCTGTTGCATCTGAAAGTAGAAACTCGCCCGATTACAACGGTATGCGTACTTTTCCCCTAGTCCGTTCTAGTTATTCGTTTCGAGCATCAGAACTGCGAAAATTTTGAGTTTCTCAAGCGTTTCTTACCTCCAAACTGCCATACCTCGCGAACGGATTGACCAATCCGCAAAATTTCTGTTGCATCTGAAAGTAGAAACTCGCCCGATTACAACGGTGTGCGTACTTTTCCCCTAGGCCGTTCTAGTTATTCGTTTCGAGCATCAGAACTGCAAAAATGTTGAGTTTCTCAAGCGTTTCTTACCTACAAACTGCCATATCTCGCGAACGGATTGACCAATCCGCAAAATTTCTGTTGCATCTGAAAGTAGAAAGTCGCCCGATTACAACGGTTTGCGTACTTTTCCCCTAGGACGTTGTAGTTATTCGTTTCGAGCATGAGAACTGCGAAAATTTTGGGTTTCTCAAGCGTTGCTTACCTCCAAACTGCCATATCTCGCGAACGGATTGACCAATCCGCAAAATTTCTCTTGCTTCTGAAAGTAGAAACTCGCCCGATTACAACGGTGTGCGTACTTTTCCCCTAGGCCGTTCTAGTTATTCGTTTCGAGCATCAGAACTGCAAAAATGTTGAGTTTCTCAAGCGTTTCTTACCTACAAACTGCCATATCTCGCGAACGGATTGACCAATCCGCAAAATTTCTCTTGCATCTGAAAGTAGAAACTCGCCCGATTACAACGGTGTGCGTACTTTTCCCCTAGGCCGTTGTAGTTATTCGTTTCGAGCATGAGAACTGCGAAAATTTTGGGTTTCTCAAGCGTTGCTTACCTCCAAACTGCCATATCTCGCGAACGGATTGACCAATCCGCAAAATTTCTCTTGCATCTGAAAGTAGAAACTCGCCCGATTACAACGGTGTGCGTACTTTTCCCCTAGGCCGTTCTAGTTATTCGTTTCGAGCATCAGAACTGCAAAAATGTTGAGTTTCTCAAGCGTTTCTTACCTACAAACTGCCATATCTCGCGAACGGATTGACCAATCCGCAAAATTTCTGTTGCATCTGAAAGTAGAAAGTCGCCCGATTACAACGGTTTGCGTACTTTTCCCCTAGACCGTTCTAGTTATGCTTGTCGAGCATCAGAACTGCGATAATTTTGAGTTTCTCAAGCGTTTCTTACCTCCAAACTGCCATATCTCGCGAACGGATTGACCAATCCGCAAAATTTCTGTTGCATCTGAAAGTAGAAACTCGCCCGATTACAACGGTATGCGTACTTATCCCCTAGGCCGTTCTGGTTATTCGTTTCGAGCATCAGAACTGCGAAAATTTTGAGTTTCTCAAGCGTTTCTTACCTCCAAACTGCCATATCTCGCGAACGGATTGACTAATCCGCAAAATTTCTGTTGCATCTGAAAGTAGAAACTCACCCGACTACAACGGTGTGCGTTCTTTTCCCCTAGGCCGTTCTAGTTATTCGTTTCGAGCATCAGAACTGCAAAAATGTTGAGTTTCTCAAGCGTTTCTTACCTACAAACTGCCATATCTCGCGAACGGATTGACCAATCCGCAAAATTTCTGTTGCATCTGAAAGTAGAAAGTCGCCCGATTACAACGGTTTGCGTACTTTTCCCCTAGGCCGTTGTAGTTATTCGTTTCGAGCATGAGAACTGCGAAAATTTTGGGTTTCTCAAGCGTTGCTTACCTCCAAACTGCCATATCTCGCGAACGGATTGACCAATCCGCAAAATTTCTCTTGCATCTGAAAGTAGAAACTCGCCCGATTACAACGGTATGCGTACTTTTCCCCTAGGCCGTTCTAGTTATTCGTTTCGAGCATCAGAACTGCAAAAATGTTGAGTTTCTCAAGCGTTTCTTACCTACAAACTGCCATATCTCGCGAACGGATTGACCAATCCGCAAAATTTCTGTTGCATCTGAAAGTAGAAACTCGCCCGATTACAACGGTATGCGTACTTTTCCCCTAGACCGTTCTAGTTATGCTTGTCGAGCATCAGAACTGTGAAAATTTTGAGTTTCCCAACCGTTTCTTACCTCCAAACTGCCATATCTCGCGAACGGATTGACCAATCCGCAAAATTTCTGTTGCATCTGAAAGTAGAAAGTCGCCCGATTGCAACGGTATGCGTACATTTCCGCTAGACCGTTCTAGTTATGCTTGTCGAGCATCAGAACTGCGATAATTTTGAGTTTCTCAAGCGTTTCTTACCTCCAAACTGCCATATCTCGAGAACGGATTGACCAATCCGCAAAATTTCTGTTGCATCTGAAAGTAGAAACTCGCCCGTTTACAACGGTATGCGTACTTTTCCCCTAGGCCGTTGTAGTTATTCGTTTCGAGCATGAGAACTTCGAAAATTTTGAGTTTCTCAAGCGTTGCTTACCTCCAAACTGCCATATCTCGCGAACGGATTGACCGATCCGCAAAATTCCTGTTGCATCTGAAAGTAGAAACTCGCCCGATTACAACGGTATGCGTACTTTTCCCCTAGACCGTTCTAGTTATGCTTGTCGAGCATCAGAAGTGTGAAAATTTTGAGTTTCCCAACCGTTTCTTACCTCCAAACTGCCATATCTCGCGAACGGATTGACCAATCCGCAAAATTTCTGTTGCATCTGAAAGTAGAAAGTCGCCCGATTGCAACGGTATGCGTACATTTCCCCTAGACCGTTCTAGTTATGCTTGTCGAGCATCAGAACTGTGATAATTTTGAGTTTCTCAAGCGTTTCTTACCTCCAAACTGCCATATCTCGCGAACGGATTGACCAATCCGCAAAATTTCTGTTGCATCTGAAAGTAGAAACTCGCCCGATTACAACGTTATGCGTACTTTTCCCCTAGGCCGTTGTAGTTATTCGTTTCGAGCATGAGAACTTCGAAAATTTTGAGTTTCTCAAGCGTTGCTTACCTCCAAACTGCCATATCTCGCGAACGGATTGACCAATCCGCAAAATTTCTGTTGCGTCTGAAAGTAGAAACTCGCCCGATTACAACGGTATGCGTACTTTTCCCCTAGGCCGTTCTGGTTATTCGTTTCGAGCATCAGAACTGTGAAAATTTTGAGTTTCTCAACCGTTTCTTACCTCCAAACTGCCATATCTCGCGAACGGATAGGCCAATCTGCAAACTTTCTGTTGCATCTGAAAGTAGAAACTCGCCCGATTACAACGGTATGCGTACTTTTCCCCTAGTCCGTTCTAGTTATTCGTTTCGAGCATCAGAACTGCGAAAATTTTGAGTTTCTCAAGCGTTTCTTACCTCCAAACTGCCATATCTCGCGAACGGATTGACCAATCCGCAAAATTTCTGTTGCATCTGAAAGTAGAAAGTCGCCCGATTACAACGGTTTGCGTACTTTTCCCCTAGGCCGTTGTAGTTATTCGTTTCGAGCATGAGAACTGCGAAAATTTTGGGTTTCTCAAGCGTTGCTTACCTCCAAACTGCCATATCTCGCGAACGGATTGACCAATCCGCAAAATTTCTCTTGCATCTGAAAGTAGAAACTCGCCCGATTACAACGGTATGCGTACTTTTCCCCTAGGCCGTTCTAGTTATTCGTTTCGAGCATCAGAACTGCAAAAATGTTGAGTTTCTCAAGCGTTTCTTACCTACAAACTGCCATATCTCGCGAACGGATTGACCAATCCGCAAAATTTCTGTTGCTTCTGAAAGTAGAAAGTCGCCCGATTACAACGGTTTGCGTACTTTTCCCCTAGACCGTTCTAGTTATGCTTGTCGAGCATCAGAACTGCGATAATTTTGAGTTTCTCAAGCGTTTCTTACCTCCAAACTGCCATATCTCGCGAACGGATTGACCAATCCGCAAAATTTCTGTTGCATCTGAAAGTAGAAACTCGCCCGATTACAACGGTATGCGTACTTATCCCCTAGGCCGTTCTGGTTATTCGTTTCGAGCATCAGAACTGCGAAAATTTTGAGTTTCTCAAGCGTTTCTTACCTCCAAACTGCCATATCTCGCGAACGGATTGACCAATCCGCAAAATTTCTGTTGCATCTGGAAGTAGAAACTCGCCCGATTACAACGGTATGCGTACTTTTCCCCTAGGCCGTTCTAGTTATTCGTTTCGAGCATGAGAACTGCGAAAATTTTGGGTTTCCCATGCGTTTCTTACCTCCAAACTGCCATATCTCGCGAACGGATTGACCAATCCGCAAAATTTCTGTTGCATCTGAAAGTAGAAACTCGCCCGATTGCAACGGTATGCGTACTTTTCCCCTAGTCCGTTCTAGTTATACGTTTCGAGCATCAGAACTGTGAAAATTTTGAGTTTCTCAACCGTTTCTTACCTCCAAACTGCCATATCTCGCGAACGGATAGGCCAATCTGCAAAATTTCTGTTGCATCTGAAAGTAGAAACTCGCCCGATTACAACGGTATGCGTACTTTTCCCCTAGTCCGTTCTAGTTATTCGTTTCGAGCATCAGAACTGCGAAAATTTTGAGTTTCTCAAGCGTTTCTTACCTCCAAACTGCCATACCTCGCGAACGGATTGACCAATCCGCAAAATTTCTGTTGCATCTGAAAGTAGAAACTCGCCCGATTACAACGGTGTGCGTACTTTTCCCCTAGGCCGTTCTAGTTATTCGTTTCGAGCATCAGAACTGCAAAAATGTTGAGTTTCTCAAGCGTTTCTTACCTACAAACTGCCATATCTCGCGAACGGATTGACCAATCCGCAAAATTTCTGTTGCATCTGAAAGTAGAAAGTCGCCCGATTACAACGGTTTGCGTACTTTTCCCCTAGGACGTTGTAGTTATTCGTTTCGAGCATGAGAACTGCGAAAATTTTGGGTTTCTCAAGCGTTGCTTACCTCCAAACTGCCATATCTCGCGAACGGATTGACCAATCCGCAAAATTTCTCTTGCTTCTGAAAGTAGAAACTCGCCCGATTACAACGGTGTGCGTACTTTTCCCCTAGGCCGTTCTAGTTATTCGTTTCGAGCATCAGAACTGCAAAAATGTTGAGTTTCTCAAGCGTTTCTTACCTACAAACTGCCATATCTCGCGAACGGATTGACCAATCCGCAAAATTTCTCTTGCATCTGAAAGTAGAAACTCGCCCGATTACAACGGTGTGCGTACTTTTCCCCTAGGCCGTTGTAGTTATTCGTTTCGAGCATGAGAACTGCGAAAATTTTGGGTTTCTCAAGCGTTGCTTACCTCCAAACTGCCATATCTCGCGAACGGATTGACCAATCCGCAAAATTTCTCTTGCATCTGAAAGTAGAAACTCGCCCGATTACAACGGTGTGCGTACTTTTCCCCTAGGCCGTTCTAGTTATTCGTTTCGAGCATCAGAACTGCAAAAATGTTGAGTTTCTCAAGCGTTTCTTACCTACAAACTGCCATATCTCGCGAACGGATTGACCAATCCGCAAAATTTCTGTTGCATCTGAAAGTAGAAAGTCGCCCGATTACAACGGTTTGCGTACTTTTCCCCTAGACCGTTCTAGTTATGCTTGTCGAGCATCAGAACTGCGATAATTTTGAGTTTCTCAAGCGTTTCTTACCTCCAAACTGCCATATCTCGCGAACGGATTGACCAATCCGCAAAATTTCTGTTGCATCTGAAAGTAGAAACTCGCCCGATTACAACGGTATGCGTACTTATCCCCTAGGCCGTTCTGGTTATTCGTTTCGAGCATCAGAACTGCGAAAATTTTGAGTTTCTCAAGCGTTTCTTACCTCCAAACTGCCATATCTCGCGAACGGATTGACCAATCCGCAAAATTTCTGTTGCATCTGAAAGTAGAAACTCGCCCGATTACAACGGTATGCGAACTTTTCCCCTAGGCCGTTCTAGTTATTCGTTTCGAGCATGAGAACTGCGAAAGTTTTGGGTTTCCCAAGCGTTTCTTACCTCCAAACTGCCATATCTCGCGAACGGATTGACCAATCCGCAAAATTTCTGTTGCATCTGAAAGTAGAAACTCGCCCGATTACAACGGTGTGCGTTCTTTTCCCCTAGGCCGTTCTAGTTATTCGTTTCGAGCATCAGAACTGCGAAAATTTTGAGTTTCTCAAACGTTTCTTACCTCCAAACTGCCATATCTCGCGAACGGATTGACCGATCCGCAAAATTTCTGTTGCATCTGAAAGTAGAAACTCGCCCGATTGCAACGGTATGCGTACTTTTCCCCTAGTCCGTTCTAGTTATTCGTTTCGAGCATCAGAACTGCGAAAATTTTGAGTTTCTCAAGCGTTTCTTACCTCCAAACTGCCATATCTCGCGAACGGATTGACTAATCCGCAAAATTTCTGTTGCATCTGAAAGTAGAAACTCGCCCGATTACAACGGTATGCGTACTTTTCCCCTAGACCGTTCTAGTTATGCTTGTCGAGCATCAGAACTGCTAAAATTTTGAGTTTCTCAAGCGTTTCTTACCTCCAAACTGCCATATCTCGCGAACGTATTGACTAATCCCCAAAATTTCTGTTGCATCTGACAGTAGAAACTCGCCCGATTACAACGGTATGCGTACTTTTCCCCCAGGCCGTTCTAGTTATTCGTTTCGAGCATCAGAACTGCGAAAATTTTGAGTTTCTCAAGCGTTTCTTACCTCCAAACTGCCATACCTCGCGAACGGATTGACCAATCCGAAAAATTTCTGTTGCATCTGAAAGTAGAAACTCGCCCGATTACAACGGTATGCGTACTTTTCCCCTAGTCCGTTCTAGTTATGCTTGTCGAGCATCAGAACGGCGAAAATTTTGAGTTTCTCAAGCGTTTCTTACCTCCAAACTGCCATATCTCGCGAACGGATTGACCAATCCGCAAAATTTCTGTTGCATCTGAAAGTAGAAACTCGCCCGATTACAACGGTATGCGTACTTATCCCCTAGGCCGTTCTGGTTATTCGTTTCGAGCATCAGAACTGCGAAAATTTTGAGTTTCTCAAGCGTTTCTTACCTCCAAACTGCCATATCTCGCGAACGGATTGACCAATCCGCAAAATTTCTGTTGCATCTGAAAGTAGAAACTCGCCCGATTACAACGGTATGCGTACTTTACCCCTAGGCCGTTCTAGTTATGCTTGTCGAGCATCAGAACTGCGAAAATTTTGAGTTTCTCAAGCGTTTCTTACCTCCAAATTGCCATATCTCGCGAACGGATTGACCAGTCCGCAAAATTTCTGTTGCATCTGAAAGTAGAAACTCGCCCGATTACAACGGTATGCGTACTTTTCCCCTAGGCCGTTGTAGTTATTCGTTTCGAGCATCAGAACTGCGAAAATTTTGAGTTTCTCAAGCGTTTCTTACCTCCAAACTGCCATACCTCGCGAACGGATTGACCAATCCGCAAAATTTCTGTTGCATCTGAAAGTAGAAACTCGCCCGATTACAACGGTGTGCGTACTTTTCCCCTAGGCCGTTCTAGTTATTCGTTTCGAGCATCAGAACTGCAAAAATGTTGAGTTTCTCAAGCGTTTCTTACCTACAAACTGCCATATCTCGCGAACGGATTGACCAATCCGCAAAATTTCTGTTGCATCTGAAAGTAGAAAGTCGCCCGATTACAACGGTTTGCGTACTTTTCCCCTAGGCCGTTGTAGTTATTCGTTTCGAGCATGAGAACTGCGAAAATTTTGGGTTTCTCAAGCGTTGCTTACCTCCAAACTGCCATATCTCGCGAACGGATTGACCAATCCGCAAAATTTCTCTTGCATCTGAAAGTAGAAACTCGCCCGATTACAACGGTGTGCGTACTTTTCCCCTAGGCCGTTCTAGTTATTCGTTTCGAGCATCAGAACTGCAAAAATGTTGAGTTTCTCAAGCGTTTCTTACCTCCAAACTGCCATACCTCGCGAACGGATTGACCAATCCGAAAAATTTCTGTTGCATCTGAAAGTAGAAACTCGCCCGATTACAACGGTATGCGTACTTTTCCCCTAGTCCGTTCTAGTTATGCTTGTCGAGCATCAGAACGGCGAAAATTTTGAGTTTCTCAAGCGTTTCTTACCTCCAAACTGCCATATCTCGCGAACGGATTGACCAATCCGCAAAATTTCTGTTGCATCTGAAAGTAGAAACTCGCCCGATTACAACGGTATGCGTACTTATCCCCTAGGCCGTTCTGGTTATTCGTTTCGAGCATCAGAACTGCGAAAATTTTGAGTTTCTCAAGCGTTTCTTACCTCCAAACTGCCATATCTCGCGAACGGATTGACCAATCCGCAAAATTTCTGCTGCATCTGAAAGTAGAAACTCGCCCGATTACAACGGTATGCGTACTTTACCCCTAGGCCGTTCTAGTTATGCTTGTCGAGCATCAGAACTGCGAAAATTTTGAGTTTCTCAAGCGTTTCTTACCTCCAAATTGCCATATCTCGCGAACGGATTGACCAGTCCGCAAAATTTCTGTTGCATCTGAAAGTAGAAACTCGCCCGATTACAACGGTATGCGTACTTTTCCCCTAGGCCGTTGTAGTTATTCGTTTCGAGCATCAGAACTGCGAAAATTTTGAGTTTCTCGAGCGTTTCTTACCTCCAAACTGCCATACCTCGCGAACGGATTGACCAATCCGCAAAATTTCTGTTGCATCTGAAAGTAGAAACTCGCCCGATTACAACGGTGTGCGTACTTTTCCCCTAGACCGTTCTAGTTATGCTTGTCGAGCATCAGAACTGCGATAATTTTGAGTTTCTCAAGCGTTTCTTACCTCCAAACTGCCATATCTCGCGAACGGATTGACCAATCCGCAAAATTTCTGTTGCATCTGAAAGTAGAAACTCGCCCGATTACAACGGTATGCGTACTTATCCCCTAGGCCGTTCTGGTTATTCGTTTCGAGCATCAGAACTGCGAAAATTTTGAGTTTCTCAAGCGTTTCTTACCTCCAAACTGCCATATCTCGCGAACGGATTGACCAATCCGCAAAATTTCTGTTGCATCTGAAAGTAGAAACTCGCCCGATTACAACGGTATGCGAACTTTTCCCCTAGGCCGTTCTAGTTATTCGTTTCGAGCATGAGAACTGCGAAAGTTTTGGGTTTCCCAAGCGTTTCTTACCTCCAAACTGCCATATCTCGCGAACGGATTGACCAATCCGCAAAATTTCTGTTGCATCTGAAAGTAGAAACTCGCCCGATTACAACGGTGTGCGTTCTTTTCCCCTAGGCCGTTCTAGTTATTCGTTTCGAGCATCAGAACTGCGAAAATTTTGAGTTTCTCAAACGTTTCTTACCTCCAAACTGCCATATCTCGCGAACGGATTGACCGATCCGCAAAATTTCTGTTGCATCTGAAAGTAGAAACTCGCCCGATTGCAACGGTATGCGTACTTTTCCCCTAGTCCGTTCTAGTTATTCGTTTCGAGCATCAGAACTGCGAAAATTTTGAGTTTCTCAAGCGTTTCTTACTTCCAAACTGCCATATCTCGCGAACGGATTGACTAATCCGCAAAATTTCTGTTGCATCTGAAAGTAGAAACTCGCCCGATTACAACGGTATGCGTACTTTTCCCCTAGACCGTTCTAGTTATGCTTGTCGAGCATCAGAACTGCTAAAATTTTGAGTTTCTCAAGCGTTTCTTACCTCCAAACTGCCATATCTCGCGAACGTATTGACTAATCCCCAAAATTTCTGTTGCATCTGACAGTAGAAACTCGCCCGATTACAACGGTATGCGTACTTTTCCCCCAGGCCGTTCTAGTTATTCGTTTCGAGCATCAGAACTGCGAAAATTTTGAGTTTCTCAAGCGTTTCTTACCTCCAAACTGCCATACCTCGCGAACGGATTGACCAATCCGAAAAATTTCTGTTGCATCTGAAAGTAGAAACTCGCCCGATTACAACGGTATGCGTACTTTTCCCCTAGTCCGTTCTAGTTATGCTTGTCGAGCATCAGAACGGCGAAAATTTTGAGTTTCTCAAGCGTTTCTTACCTCCAAACTGCCATATCTCGCGAACGGATTGACCAATCCGCAAAATTTCTGTTGCATCTGAAAGTAGAAACTCGCCCGATTACAACGGTATGCGTACTTATCCCCTAGGCCGTTCTGGTTATTCGTTTCGAGCATCAGAACTGCGAAAATTTTGAGTTTCTCAAGCGTTTCTTACCTCCAAACTGCCATATCTCGCGAACGGATTGACCAATCCGCAAAATTTCTGTTGCATCTGAAAGTAGAAACTCGCCCGATTACAACGGTATGCGTACTTTACCCCTAGGCCGTTCTAGTTATGCTTGTCGAGCATCAGAACTGCGAAAATTTTGAGTTTCTCAAGCGTTTCTTACCTCCAAATTGCCATATCTCGCGAACGGATTGACCAGTCCGCAAAATTTCTGTTGCATCTGAAAGTAGAAACTCGCCCGATTACAACGGTATGCGTACTTTTCCCCTAGGCCGTTGTAGTTATTCGTTTCGAGCATCAGAACTGCGAAAATTTTGAGTTTCTCAAGCGTTTCTTACCTCCAAACTGCCATACCTCGCGAACGGATTGACCAATCCGCAAAATTTCTGTTGCATCTGAAAGTAGAAACTCGCCCGATTACAACGGTGTGCGTACTTTTCCCCTAGGCCGTTCTAGTTATTCGTTTCGAGCATCAGAACTGCAAAAATGTTGAGTTTCTCAAGCGTTTCTTACCTACAAACTGCCATATCTCGCGAACGGATTGACCAATCCGCAAAATTTCTGTTGCATCTGAAAGTAGAAAGTCGCCCGATTACAACGGTTTGCGTACTTTTCCCCTAGGCCGTTGTAGTTATTCGTTTCGAGCATGAGAACTGCGAAAATTTTGGGTTTCTCAAGCGTTGCTTACCTCCAAACTGCCATATCTCGCGAACGGATTGACCAATCCGCAAAATTTCTCTTGCATCTGAAAGTAGAAACTCGCCCGATTACAACGGTATGCGTACTTTTCCCCTAGTCCGTTCTAGTTATGCTTGTCGAGCATCAGAACGGCGAAAATTTTGAGTTTCTCAAGCGTTTCTTACCTCCAAACTGCCATATCTCGCGAACGGATTGACCAATCCGCAAAATTTCTGTTGCATCTGAAAGTAGAAACTCGCCCGATTACAACGGTATGCGTACTTATCCCCTAGGCCGTTCTGGTTATTCGTTTCGAGCATCAGAACTGCGAAAATTTTGAGTTTCTCAAGCGTTTCTTACCTCCAAACTGCCATATCTCGCGAACGGATTGACCAATCCGCAAAATTTCTGTTGCATCTGAAAGTAGAAACTCGCCCGATTACAACGGTATGCGTACTTTACCCCTAGGCCGTTCTAGTTATGCTTGTCGAGCATCAGAACTGCGAAAATTTTGAGTTTCTCAAGCGTTTCTTACCTCCAAATTGCCATATCTCGCGAACGGATTGACCAGTCCGCAAAATTTCTGTTGCATCTGAAAGTAGAAACTCGCCCGATTACAACGGTATGCGTACTTTTCCCCTAGGCCGTTGTAGTTATTCGTTTCGAGCATCAGAACTGCGAAAATTTTGAGTTTCTCAAGCGTTTCTTACCTCCAAACTGCCATACCTCGCGAACGGATTGACCAATCCGCAAAATTTCTGTTGCATCTGAAAGTAGAAACTCGCCCGATTACAACGGTGTGCGTACTTTTCCCCTAGGCCGTTCTAGTTATTCGTTTCGAGCATCAGAACTGCAAAAATGTTGAGTTTCTCAAGCGTTTCTTACCTACAAACTGCCATATCTCGCGAACGGATTGACCAATCCGCAAAATTTCTGTTGCATCTGAAAGTAGAAAGTCGCCCGATTACAACGGTTTGCGTACTTTTCCCCTAGGCCGTTGTAGTTATTCGTTTCGAGCATGAGAACTGCGAAAATTTTGGGTTTCTCAAGCGTTGCTTACCTCCAAACTGCCATATCTCGCGAACGGATTGACCAATCCGCAAAATTTCTCTTGCATCTGAAAGTAGAAACTCGCCCGATTACAACGGTGTGCGTACTTTTCCCCTAGGCCGTTCTAGTTATTCGTTTCGAGCATCAGAACTGCAAAAATGTTGAGTTTCTCAAGCGTTTCTTACCTACAAACTGCCATATCTCGCGAACGGATTGACCAATCCGCAAAATTTCTGTTGCATCTGAAAGTAGAAAGTCGCCCGATTACAACGGTTTGCGTACTTTTCCCCTAGACCGTTCTAGTTATGCTTGTCGAGCATCAGAACTGCGATAATTTTGAGTTTCTCAAGCGTTTCTTACCTCCAAACTGTCATATCTCGCGAACGGATTGACCAATCCGCAAAATTTCTGTTGCATCTGAAAGTAGAAACTCGCCCGATTACAACGGTATGCGTACTTATCCCCTAGGCCGTTCTGGTTATTCGTTTCGAGCATCAGAACTGCGAAAATTTTGAGTTTCTCAAGCGTTTCTTACCTCCAAACTGCCATATCTCGCGAACGGATTGACCAATCCGCAAAATTTCTGTTGCATCTGAAAGTAGAAACTCGCCCGATTACAACGGTATGCGTACTTTTCCCCTAGGCCGTTCTAGTTATTCGTTTCGAGCATGAGAACTGCGAAAGTTTTGGGTTTCCCAAGCGTTTCTTACCACCAAACTGCCATATCTCGCGAACGGATTGACCAATCCGCAAAATTTCTGTTGCATCTGAAAGTAGAAACTCGCCCGATTACAACGGTGTGCGTTCTTTTCCCCTAGGCCGTTCTAGTTATTCGTTTCGAGCATCAGAACTGCGAAAATTTTGAGTTTCTCAAACGTTTCTTACCTCCAAACTGCCATATCTCGCGAACGGATTGACCGATCCGCAAAATTTCTGTTGCATCTGAAAGTAGAAACTCGCCCGATTGCAACGGTATGCGTACTTTTCCCCTAGTCCGTTCTAGTTATTCGTTTCGAGCATCAGAACTGCGAAAATTTTGAGTTTCTCAAGCGTTTCTTACCTCCAAACTGCCATATCTCGCGAACGGATTGACTAATCCGCAAAATTTCTGTTGCATCTGAAAGTAGAAACTCGCCCGATTACAACGGTATGCGTACTTTTCCCCTAGACCGTTCTAGTTATGCTTGTCGAGCATCAGAACTGCTAAAATTTTGAGTTTCTCAAGCGTTTCTTACCTCCAAACTGCCATATCTCGCGAACGTATTGACTAATCCCCAAAATTTCTGTTGCATCTGACAGTAGAAACTCGCCCGATTACAACGGTATGCGTACTTTTCCCCTAGGCCGTTCTAGTTATTCGTTTCGAGCATCAGAACTGCGAAAATTTTGAGTTTCTCAAGCGTTTCTTACCTCCAAACTGCCATACCTCGCGAACGGATTGACCAATCCGAAAAATTTCTGTTGCATCTGAAAGTAGAAACTCGCCCGATTACAACGGTATGCGTACTTTTCCCCTAGTCCGTTCTAGTTATTCGTTTCGAGCATCAGAACTGCGAAAATTTTGAGTTTCTCAAGCGTTTCTTACCTCCAAACTGCCATATCTCGCGAACGGATTGACCAATCCGCAAAATTTCTGTTGCATCTGAAAGTAGAAACTCGCCCGATTACAACGGTATGCGTACTTTACCCCTAGGCCGTTCTAGTTATGCTTGTCGAGCATCAGAACTGCGAAAATTTTGAGTTTCTCAAGCGTTTCTTACCTCCAAATTGCCATATCTCGCGAACGGATTGACCAGTCCGCAAAATTTCTGTTGCATCTGAAAGTAGAAACTCGCCCGATTACAACGGTATGCGTACTTTTCCCCTAGGCCGTTGTAGTTATTCGTTTCGAGCATCAGAACTGCGAAAATTTTGAGTTTCTCAAGCGTTTCTTACCTCCAAACTGCCATACCTCGCGAACGGATTGACCAATCCGCAAAATTTCTGTTGCATCTGAAAGTAGAAACTCGCCCGATTACAACGGTGTGCGTACTTTTCCCCTAGGCCGTTCTAGTTATTCGTTTCGAGCATCAGAACTGCAAAAATGTTGAGTTTCTCAAGCGTTTCTTACCTACAAACTGCCATATCTCGCGAACGGATTGACCAATCCGCAAAATTTCTGTTGCATCTGAAAGTAGAAAGTCGCCCGATTACAACGGTTTGCGTACTTTTCCCCTAGGCCGTTGTAGTTATTCGTTTCGAGCATGAGAACTGCGAAAATTTTGGGTTTCTCAAGCGTTGCTTACCTCCAAACTGCCATATCTCGCGAACGGATTGACCAATCCGCAAAATTTCTCTTGCATCTGAAAGTAGAAACTCGCCCGATTACAACGGTGTGCGTACTTTTCCCCTAGGCCGTTCTAGTTATTCGTTTCGAGCATCAGAACTGCAAAAATGTTGAGTTTCTCAAGCGTTTCTTACCTACAAACTGCCATATCTCGCGAACGGATTGACCAATCCGCAAAATTTCTGTTGCATCTGAAAGTAGAAAGTCGCCCGATTACAACGGTTTGCGTACTTTTCCCCTAGACCGTTCTAGTTATGCTTGTCGAGCATCAGAACTGCGATAATTTTGAGTTTCTCAAGCGTTTCTTACCTCCAAACTGTCATATCTCGCGAACGGATTGACCAATCCGCAAAATTTCTGTTGCATCTGAAAGTAGAAACTCGCCCGATTACAACGGTATGCGTACTTATCCCCTAGGCCGTTCTGGTTATTCGTTTCGAGCATCAGAACTGCGAAAATTTTGAGTTTCTCAAGCGTTTCTTACCTCCAAACTGCCATATCTCGCGAACGGATTGACCAATCCGCAAAATTTCTGTTGCATCTGAAAGTAGAAACTCGCCCGATTACAACGGTATGCGTACTTTTCCCCTAGGCCGTTCTAGTTATTCGTTTCGAGCATGAGAACTGCGAAAGTTTTGGGTTTCCCAAGCGTTTCTTACCACCAAACTGCCATATCTCGCGAACGGATTGACCAATCCGCAAAATTTCTGTTGCATCTGAAAGTAGAAACTCGCCCGATTACAACGGTGTGCGTTCTTTTCCCCTAGGCCGTTCTAGTTATTCGTTTCGAGCATCAGAACTGCGAAAATTTTGAGTTTCTCAAACGTTTCTTACCTCCAAACTGCCATATCTCGCGAACGGATTGACCGATCCGCAAAATTTCTGTTGCATCTGAAAGTAGAAACTCGCCCGATTGCAACGGTATGCGTACTTTTCCCCTAGTCCGTTCTAGTTATTCGTTTCGAGCATCAGAACTGCGAAAATTTTGAGTTTCTCAAGCGTTTCTTACCTCCAAACTGCCATATCTCGCGAACGGATTGACTAATCCGCAAAATTTCTGTTGCATCTGAAAGTAGAAACTCGCCCGATTACAACGGTATGCGTACTTTTCCCCTAGACCGTTCTAGTTATGCTTGTCGAGCATCAGAACTGCTAAAATTTTGAGTTTCTCAAGCGTTTCTTACCTCCAAACTGCCATATCTCGCGAACGTATTGACTAATCCCCAAAATTTCTGTTGCATCTGACAGTAGAAACTCGCCCGATTACAACGGTATGCGTACTTTTCCCC
This sequence comes from Ptiloglossa arizonensis, assembly GCF_051014685.1. Lineage (NCBI taxonomy): Eukaryota > Metazoa > Arthropoda > Insecta > Hymenoptera > Colletidae > Ptiloglossa > Ptiloglossa arizonensis. The sequence goes on along the minus strand of NW_027478421.1, from coordinate 1,727,988 downwards.
TAGGCCGTTCTAGTTATTCGTTTCGAGCATCAGAACTGCGAAAATTTTGAGTTTCTCAAGCGTTTCTTACCTCCAAACTGCCATACCTCGCGAACGGATTGACCAATCCGAAAAATTTCTGTTGCATCTGAAAGTAGAAACTCGCCCGATTACAACGGTATGCGTACTTTTCCCCTAGTCCGTTCTAGTTATTCGTTTCGAGCATCAGAACTGCGAAAATTTTGAGTTTCTCAAGCGTTTCTTACCTCCAAACTGCCATATCTCGCGAACGGATTGACCAGTCCGCAAAATTTCTGTTGCATCTGAAAGTAGAAACTCGCCCGATTGCAACGGTATGCGTACTTATCCCCTAGGCCGTTCTGGTTATTCGTTTCGAGCATCAGAACTGCGAAAATTTTGAGTTTCTCAAGCGTTTCTTACCTCCAAACTGCCATATCTCGCGAACGGATTGACCAATCCGCAAAATTTCTGTTGCATCTGAAAGTAGAAACTCGCCCGATTACAACGGTATGCGTACTTTTCCCCTAGGCCGTTCTAGTTATTCGTTTCGAGCATGAGAACTGCGAAAGTTTTGGGTTTCCCAAGCGTTTCTTACCACCAAACTGCCATATCTCGCGAACGGATTGACCAATCCGCAAAATTTCTGTTGCATCTGAAAGTAGAAACTCGCCCGATTACAACGGTGTGCGTTCTTTTCCCCTAGGCCGTTCTAGTTATTCGTTTCGAGCATCAGAACTGCGAAAATTTTGAGTTTCTCAAACGTTTCTTACCTCCAAACTGCCATATCTCGCGAACGGATTGACCGATCCGCAAAATTTCTGTTGCATCTGAAAGTAGAAACTCGCCCGATTGCAACGGTATGCGTACTTTTCCCCTAGTCCGTTCTAGTTATTCGTTTCGAGCATCAGAACTGCGAAAATTTTGAGTTTCTCAAGCGTTTCTTACCTCCAAACTGCCATATCTCGCGAACGGATTGACTAATCCGCAAAATTTCTGTTGCATCTGAAAGTAGAAACTCGCCCGATTACAACGGTATGCGTACTTTTCCCCTAGACCGTTCTAGTTATGCTTGTCGAGCATCAGAACTGCTAAAATTTTGAGTTTCTCAAGCGTTTCTTACCTCCAAACTGCCATATCTCGCGAACGTATTGACTAATCCCCAAAATTTCTGTTGCATCTGACAGTAGAAACTCGCCCGATTACAACGGTATGCGTACTTTTCCCCTAGGCCGTTCTAGTTATTCGTTTCGAGCATCAGAACTGCGAAAATTTTGAGTTTCTCAAGCGTTTCTTACCTCCAAACTGCCATACCTCGCGAACGGATTGACCAATCCGAAAAATTTCTGTTGCATCTGAAAGTAGAAACTCGCCCGATTACAACGGTATGCGTACTTTTCCCCTAGTCCGTTCTAGTTATTCGTTTCGAGCATCAGAACTGCGAAAATTTTGAGTTTCTCAAGCGTTTCTTACCTCCAAACTGCCATATCTCGCGAACGGATTGACCAGTCCGCAAAATTTCTGTTGCATCTGAAAGTAGAAACTCGCCCGATTGCAACGGTATGCGTACTTTTCCCCTAGTCCGTTCTAGTTATTCGTTTCGAGCATCAGAACTGCGAAAATTTTGAGTTTCCCAACCGTTTCTTACCTCCAAACTGCCATATCTCGCGAACGGATTGACCAATCCGCAAAATTTCTGTTGCATCTGAAAGTAGAAAGTCGCCCGATTGCAACGGTATGCGTACATTTCCCCTAGACCGTTCTAGTTATGCTTGTCGAGCATCAGAACTGCGATAATTTTGAGTTTCTCAAGCGTTTCTTACCTCCAAACTGCCATATCTCGCGAACGGATTGACCAATCCGCAAAATTTCTGTTGCATCTGAAAGTAGAAACTCGCCCGATTACAACGTTATGCGTACTTTTCCCCTAGGCCGTTGTAGTTATTCGTTTCGAGCATGAGAACTTCGAAAATTTTGAGTTTCTCAAGCGTTTCTTACCTCCAAACTGCCATATCTCGCGAACGGATTGACCAGTCCGCAAAATTTCTGTTGCATCTGAAAGTAGAAACTCGCCCGATTGCAACGGTATGCGTACTTTTCCCCTAGTCCGTTCTAGTTATTCGTTTCGAGCATCAGAACTGCGAAAATTTTGAGTTTCCCAACCGTTTCTTACCTCCAAACTGCCATATCTCGCGAACGGATTGACCAATCCGCAAAATTTCTGTTGCATCTGAAAGTAGAAAGTCGCCCGATTGCAACGGTATGCGTACATTTCCCCTAGACCGTTCTAGTTATGCTTGTCGAGCATCAGAACTGCGATAATTTTGAGTTTCTCAAGCGTTTCTTACCTCCAAACTGCCATATCTCGCGAACGGATTGACCAATCCGCAAAATTTCTGTTGCATCTGAAAGTAGAAACTCGCCCGATTACAACGTTATGCGTACTTTTCCCCTAGGCCGTTGTAGTTATTCGTTTCGAGCATGAGAACTTCGAAAATTTTCAGTTTCTCAAGCGTTGCTTACCTCCAAACTGCCATATCTCGCGAACGGATTGACCAATCCGCAAAATTTCTGTTGCATCTGAAAGTAGAAACTCGCCCGATTACAACGGTATGCGTACTTTTCCCCTAGGCCGTTCTGGTTATTCGTTCCGAGCATCAGAACTGTGAAAATTTTGAGTTTCTCAACCGTTTCTTACCTCCAAACTGCCATATCTCGCGAACGGATAGGCCAATCTGCAAAATTTCTGTTGCATCTGAAAGTAGAAACTCGCCCGATTACAACGGTATGCGTACTTTTCCCCTAGTCCGTTCTAGTTATTCGTTTCGAGCATCAGAACTGCGAAAATTTTGAGTTTCTCAAGCGTTTCTTACCTCCAAACTGCCATACCTCGCGAACGGATTGACCAATCCGCAAAATTTCTGTTGCATCTGAAAGTAGAAACTCGCCCGATTACAACGGTGTGCGTACTTTTCCCCTAGGCCGTTCTAGTTATTCGTTTCGAGCATCAGAACTGCAAAAATGTTGAGTTTCTCAAGCGTTTCTTACCTACAAACTGCCATATCTCGCGAACGGATTGACCAATCCGCAAAATTTCTGTTGCATCTGAAAGTAGAAAGTCGCCCGATTACAACGGTTTGCGTACTTTTCCCCTAGGCCGTTGTAGTTATTCGTTTCGAGCATGAGAACTGCGAAAATTTTGGGTTTCTCAAGCGTTGCTTACCTCCAAACTGCCATATCTCGCGAACGGATTGACCAATCCGCAAAATTTCTCTTGCATCTGAAAGTAGAAACTCGCCCGATTACAACGGTGTGCGTACTTTTCCCCTAGGCCGTTCTAGTTATTCGTTTCGAGCATCAGAACTGCAAAAATGTTGAGTTTCTCAAGCGTTTCTTACCTACAAACTGCCATATCTCGCGAACGGATTGACCAATCAGCAAAATTTCTGTTGCATCTGAAAGTAGAAAGTCGCCCGATTACAACGGTTTGCGTACTTTTCCCCTAGACCGTTCTAGTTATGCTTGTCGAGCATCAGAACTGCGATAATTTTGAGTTTCTCAAGCGTTTCTTACCTCCAAACTGCCATATCTCGCGAACGGATTGACCAATCCGCAAAATTTCTGTTGCATCTGAAAGTAGAAACTCGCCCGATTACAACGTTATGCGTACTTTTCCCCTAGGCCGTTGTAGTTATTCGTTTCGAGCATGAGAACTTCGAAAATTTTGAGTTTCTCAAGCGTTGCTTACCTCCAAACTGCCATATCTCGCGAACGGATTGACCAATCCGCAAAATTTCTGTTGCATCTGAAAGTAGAAACTCGCCCGATTACAACGGTATGCGTACTTTTCCCCTAGGCCGTTCTGGTTATTCGTTTCGAGCATCAGAACTGTGAAAATTTTGAGTTTCTCAACCGTTTCTTACCTCCAAACTGCCATATCTCGCGAACGGATAGGCCAATCTGCAAAATTTCTGTTGCATCTGAAAGTAGAAACTCGCCCGATTACAACGGTATGCGTACTTTTCCCCTAGTCCGTTCTAGTTATTCGTTTCGAGCATCAGAACTGCGAAAATTTTGAGTTTCTCAAGCGTTTCTTACCTCCAAACTGCCATATCTCGCGAACGGAATGACCAATCCGCAAAATTTCTGTTGCATCTGAAAGTAGAAACTCGCCCGATTACAACAGTGTGCGTACTTTTCCCCTAGGCCGTTCTAGTTATGCTTGTCGAGCATCAGAACTGCGAAAATTTTGAGTTTCTCGAGTGTTTCTTACCTCCAAACTGCCATATCTCGCGAACGGATTGACCAATCCGCAAAATTTCTGTTGCATCTGAAAGTAGAAAGTCGCCCGATTACAACGGTTTGCGTACTTTTCCCCTAGACCGTTCTAGTTATGCTTGTCGAGCATCAGAACTGCGATAATTTTGAGTTTCTCAAGCGTTTCTTACCTCCAAACTGCCATATCTCGCGAACGGATTGACCAATCCGCAAAATTTCTGTTGCATCTGAAAGTAGAAACTCGCCCGATTACAACGGTATGCGTACTTATCCCCTAGGCCGTTCTGGTTATTCGTTTCGAGCATCAGAACTGCGAAAATTTTGAGTTTCTCAAGCGTTTCTTACCTCCAAACTGCCATATCTCGCGAACGGATTGACCAATCCGCAAAATTTCTGTTGCATCTGAAAGTAGAAACTCGCCCGATTACAACGGTATGCGTACTTTTCCCCTAGGCCGTTCTAGTTATTCGTTTCGAGCATGAGAACTGCGAAAGTTTTGGGTTTCCCAAGCGTTTCTTACCTCCAAACTGCCATATCTCGCGAACGGATTGACCAATCCGCAAAATTTCTGTTGCATCTGAAAGTAGAAACTCGCCCGATTACAACGGTGTGCGTTCTTTTCCCCTAGGCCGTTCTAGTTATTCGTTTCGAGCATCAGAACTGCGAAAATTTTGAGTTTCTCAAACGTTTCTTACCTCCAAACTGCCATATCTCGCGAACGGATTGACCGATCCGCAAAATTTCTGTTGCATCTGAAAGTAGAAACTCGCCCGATTGCAACGGTATGCGTACTTTTCCCCTAGCCCGTTCTAGTTATTCGTTTCGAGCATCAGAACTGCGAAAATTTTGAGTTTCTCAAGCGTTTCTTACCTCCAAACTGCCATATCTCGCGAACGGATTGACTAATCCGCAAAATTTCTGTTGCATCTGAAAGTAGAAACTCGCCCGATTACAACGGTATGCGTACTTTTCCCCTAGACCGTTCTAGTTATGCTTGTCGAGCATCAGAACTGCTAAAATTTTGAGTTTCTCAAGCGTTTCTTACCTCCAAACTGCCATATCTCGCGAACGTATTGACTAATCCCCAAAATTTCTGTTGCATCTGACAGTAGAAACTCGCCCGATTACAACGGTATGCGTACTTTTCCCCTAGGCCGTTCTAGTTATTCGTTTCGAGCATCAGAACTGCGAAAATTTTGAGATTCTCAAGCGTTTCTTACCTCCAAACTGCCATACCTCGCGAACGGATTGACCAATCCGAAAAATTTCTGTTGCATCTGAAAGTAGAAACTCGCCCGATTACAACGGTATGCGTACTTTTCCCCTAGTCCGTTCTAGTTATTCGTTTCGAGCATCAGAACTGCGAAAATTTTGAGTTTCTCAAGCGTTTCTTACCTCCAAACTGCCATATCTCGCGAACGGATTGACCAATCCGCAAAATTTCTGTTGCCTCTGAAAGTAGGAACTCGCCCGATTACAACGGTATGCGTACTTTTCCCCTAGGCCGTTCTGGTTATTCGTTTCGAGCATCAGAACTGCGAAAATTTTGAGCTTCTCAAGCGTTTCTTACCTACAAACTGCCATATCTCGCGAACGGATTGACCAATCCGCAAAATTTCTGTTGCATCTGAAAGTAGAAACTCGCCCGATTACAACGGTATGCGTACTTTTCCCCTAGACCGTTCTAGTTATGCTTGTCGAGCATCAGAACTGCGAAAATTTTGAGTTTCTCAAGCGTTTCTTACCTCCAAACTGCCATATCTCGCGAACGGATTGACCAATCCGCAAAATTTCTGTTGCATCTGAAAGTAGAAACACGCCCGATTACAACGGTATGCGTACTTATCCCCTAGGCCGTTCTGGTTATTCGTTTCGAGCATCAGAACTGCGAAAATTTTGAGTTTCTCAAGCGTTTCTTACCTCCAAACTGCCATATCTCGCGAACGGATTGACCAATCCGCAAAATTTCTGTTGCATCTGAAAGTAGAAACTCGCCCGATTACAACGGTATGCGTACTTTTCCCCTAGGCCGTTCTAGTTATTCGTTTCGAGCATGAGAACTGCGAAAATTTTGGGTTTCCCAAGCGTTGCTTACCTCCAAACTGCCATATCTCGCGAACGGATTGACCAATCCGCAAAATTTCTGTTGCATCTGAAAGTAGAAACTCGCCCGATTACAACGGTATGCGTACTTTTCCCCTAGTCCGTTCTAGTTATTCGTTTCGAGCATCAGAACTGCGAAAATTTTGAGTTTCCCAACCGTTTCTTACCTCCAAACTGCCATATCTCGCGAACGGATTGACCAATCCGCAAAATTTCTGTTGCATCTGAAAGTAGAAAGTCGCCCGATTGCAACGGTATGCGTACATTTCCCCTAGACCGTTCTAGTTATGCTTGTCGAGCATCAGAACTGCGATAATTTTGAGTTTCTCAAGCGTTTCTTACCTCCAAACTGCCATATCTCGCGAACGGATTGACCAATCCGCAAAATTTCTGTTGCATCTGAAAGTAGAAACTCGCCCGATTACAACGTTATGCGTACTTTTCCCCTAGGCCGTTGTAGTTATTCGTTTCGAGCATGAGAACTTCGAAAATTTTGAGTTTCTCAAGCGTTTCTTACCTCCAAACTGCCATATCTCGCGAACGGATTGACCAGTCCGCAAAATTTCTGTTGCATCTGAAAGTAGAAACTCGCCCGATTGCAACGGTATGCGTACTTTTCCCCTAGTCCGTTCTAGTTATTCGTTTCGAGCATCAGAACTGCGAAAATTTTGAGTTTCCCAACCGTTTCTTACCTCCAAACTGCCATATCTCGCGAACGGATTGACCAATCCGCAAAATTTCTGTTGCATCTGAAAGTAGAAAGTCGCCCGATTGCAACGGTATGCGTACATTTCCCCTAGACCGTTCTAGTTATGCTTGTCGAGCATCAGAACTGCGATAATTTTGAGTTTCTCAAGCGTTTCTTACCTCCAAACTGCCATATCTCGCGAACGGATTGACCAATCCGCAAAATTTCTGTTGCATCTGAAAGTAGAAACTCGCCCGATTACAACGTTATGCGTACTTTTCCCCTAGGCCGTTGTAGTTATTCGTTTCGAGCATGAGAACTTCGAAAATTTTCAGTTTCTCAAGCGTTGCTTACCTCCAAACTGCCATATCTCGCGAACGGATTGACCAATCCGCAAAATTTCTGTTGCATCTGAAAGTAGAAACTCGCCCGATTACAACGGTATGCGTACTTTTCCCCTAGGCCGTTCTGGTTATTCGTTCCGAGCATCAGAACTGTGAAAATTTTGAGTTTCTCAACCGTTTCTTACCTCCAAACTGCCATATCTCGCGAACGGATAGGCCAATCTGCAAAATTTCTGTTGCATCTGAAAGTAGAAACTCGCCCGATTACAACGGTATGCGTACTTTTCCCCTAGTCCGTTCTAGTTATTCGTTTCGAGCATCAGAACTGCGAAAATTTTGAGTTTCTCAAGCGTTTCTTACCTCCAAACTGCCATACCTCGCGAACGGATTGACCAATCCGCAAAATTTCTGTTGCATCTGAAAGTAGAAACTCGCCCGATTACAACGGTGTGCGTACTTTTCCCCTAGGCCGTTCTAGTTATTCGTTTCGAGCATCAGAACTGCAAAAATGTTGAGTTTCTCAAGCGTTTCTTACCTACAAACTGCCATATCTCGCGAACGGATTGACCAATCCGCAAAATTTCTGTTGCATCTGAAAGTAGAAAGTCGCCCGATTACAACGGTTTGCGTACTTTTCCCCTAGGCCGTTGTAGTTATTCGTTTCGAGCATGAGAACTGCGAAAATTTTGGGTTTCTCAAGCGTTGCTTACCTCCAAACTGCCATATCTCGCGAACGGATTGACCAATCCGCAAAATTTCTCTTGCATCTGAAAGTAGAAACTCGCCCGATTACAACGGTGTGCGTACTTTTCCCCTAGGCCGTTCTAGTTATTCGTTTCGAGCATCAGAACTGCAAAAATGTTGAGTTTCTCAAGCGTTTCTTACCTACAAACTGCCATATCTCGCGAACGGATTGACCAATCAGCAAAATTTCTGTTGCATCTGAAAGTAGAAAGTCGCCCGATTACAACGGTTTGCGTACTTTTCCCCTAGACCGTTCTAGTTATGCTTGTCGAGCATCAGAACTGCGATAATTTTGAGTTTCTCAAGCGTTTCTTACCTCCAAACTGCCATATCTCGCGAACGGATTGACCAATCCGCAAAATTTCTGTTGCATCTGAAAGTAGAAACTCGCCCGATTACAACGTTATGCGTACTTTTCCCCTAGGCCGTTGTAGTTATTCGTTTCGAGCATGAGAACTTCGAAAATTTTGAGTTTCTCAAGCGTTGCTTACCTCCAAACTGCCATATCTCGCGAACGGATTGACCAATCCGCAAAATTTCTGTTGCATCTGAAAGTAGAAACTCGCCCGATTACAACGGTATGCGTACTTTTCCCCTAGGCCGTTCTGGTTATTCGTTTCGAGCATCAGAACTGTGAAAATTTTGAGTTTCTCAACCGTTTCTTACCTCCAAACTGCCATATCTCGCGAACGGATAGGCCAATCTGCAAAATTTCTGTTGCATCTGAAAGTAGAAACTCGCCCGATTACAACGGTATGCGTACTTTTCCCCTAGTCCGTTCTAGTTATTCGTTTCGAGCATCAGAACTGCGAAAATTTTGAGTTTCTCAAGCGTTTCTTACCTCCAAACTGCCATATCTCGCGAACGGAATGACCAATCCGCAAAATTTCTGTTGCATCTGAAAGTAGAAACTCGCCCGATTACAACAGTGTGCGTACTTTTCCCCTAGGCCGTTCTAGTTATGCTTGTCGAGCATCAGAACTGCGAAAATTTTGAGTTTCTCGAGTGTTTCTTACCTCCAAACTGCCATATCTCGCGAACGGATTGACCAATCCGCAAAATTTCTGTTGCATCTGAAAGTAGAAATTCGCCCGATTACAACGGTTTGCGTACTTTTCCCCTAGACCGTTCTAGTTATGCTTGTCGAGCATCAGAACTGCGATAATTTTGAGTTTCTCAAGCGTTTCTTACCTCCAAACTGCCATATCTCGCGAACGGATTGACCAATCCGCAAAATTTCTGTTGCATCTGAAAGTAGAAACTCGCCCGATTACAACGGTATGCGTACTTATCCCCTAGGCCGTTCTGGTTATTCGTTTCGAGCATCAGAACTGCGAAAATTTTGAGTTTCTCAAGCGTTTCTTACCTCCAAACTGCCATATCTCGCGAACGGATTGACCAATCCGCAAAATTTCTGTTGCATCTGAAAGTAGAAACTCGCCCGATTACAACGGTATGCGTACTTTTCCCCTAGGCCGTTCTAGTTATTCGTTTCGAGCATGAGAACTGCGAAAGTTTTGGGTTTCCCAAGCGTTTCTTACCTCCAAACTGCCATATCTCGCGAACGGATTGACCAATCCGCAAAATTTCTGTTGCATCTGAAAGTAGAAACTCGCCCGATTACAACGTTATGCGTACTTTTCCCCTAGGCCGTTGTAGTTATTCGTTTCGAGCATGAGAACTTCGAAAATTTTCAGTTTCTCAAGCGTTGCTTACCTCCAAACTGCCATATCTCGCGAACGGATTGACCAATCCGCAAAATTTCTGTTGCATCTGAAAGTAGAAACTCGCCCGATTACAACGGTATGCGTACTTTTCCCCTAGGCCGTTCTGGTTATTCGTTCCGAGCATCAGAACTGTGAAAATTTTGAGTTTCTCAACCGTTTCTTACCTCCAAACTGCCATATCTCGCGAACGGATAGGCCAATCTGCAAAATTTCTGTTGCATCTGAAAGTAGAAACTCGCCCGATTACAACGGTATGCGTACTTTTCCCCTAGTCCGTTCTAGTTATTCGTTTCGAGCATCAGAACTGCGAAAATTTTGAGTTTCTCAAGCGTTTCTTACCTCCAAACTGCCATACCTCGCGAACGGATTGACCAATCCGCAAAATTTCTGTTGCATCTGAAAGTAGAAACTCGCCCGATTACAACGGTGTGCGTACTTTTCCCCTAGGCCGTTCTAGTTATTCGTTTCGAGCATCAGAACTGCAAAAATGTTGAGTTTCTCAAGCGTTTCTTACCTACAAACTGCCATATCTCGCGAACGGATTGACCAATCCGCAAAATTTCTGTTGCATCTGAAAGTAGAAAGTCGCCCGATTACAACGGTTTGCGTACTTTTCCCCTAGGCCGTTGTAGTTATTCGTTTCGAGCATGAGAACTGCGAAAATTTTGGGTTTCTCAAGCGTTGCTTACCTCCAAACTGCCATATCTCGCGAACGGATTGACCAATCCGCAAAATTTCTCTTGCATCTGAAAGTAGAAACTCGCCCGATTACAACGGTGTGCGTACTTTTCCCCTAGGCCGTTCTAGTTATTCGTTTCGAGCATCAGAACTGCAAAAATGTTGAGTTTCTCAAGCGTTTCTTACCTACAAACTGCCATATCTCGCGAACGGATTGACCAATCAGCAAAATTTCTGTTGCATCTGAAAGTAGAAAGTCGCCCGATTACAACGGTTTGCGTACTTTTCCCCTAGACCGTTCTAGTTATGCTTGTCGAGCATCAGAACTGCGATAATTTTGAGTTTCTCAAGCGTTTCTTACCTCCAAACTGCCATATCTCGCGAACGGATTGACCAATCCGCAAAATTTCTGTTGCATCTGAAAGTAGAAACTCGCCCGATTACAACGTTATGCGTACTTTTCCCCTAGGCCGTTGTAGTTATTCGTTTCGAGCATGAGAACTTCGAAAATTTTGAGTTTCTCAAGCGTTGCTTACCTCCAAACTGCCATATCTCGCGAACGGATTGACCAATCCGCAAAATTTCTGTTGCATCTGAAAGTAGAAACTCGCCCGATTACAACGGTATGCGTACTTTTCCCCTAGGCCGTTCTGGTTATTCGTTTCGAGCATCAGAACTGTGAAAATTTTGAGTTTCTCAACCGTTTCTTACCTCCAAACTGCCATATCTCGCGAACGGATAGGCCAATCTGCAAAATTTCTGTTGCATCTGAAAGTAGAAACTCGCCCGATTACAACGGTATGCGTACTTTTCCCCTAGTCCGTTCTAGTTATTCGTTTCGAGCATCAGAACTGCGAAAATTTTGAGTTTCTCAAGCGTTTCTTACCTCCAAACTGCCATATCTCGCGAACGGAATGACCAATCCGCAAAATTTCTGTTGCATCTGAAAGTAGAAACTCGCCCGATTACAACAGTGTGCGTACTTTTCCCCTAGGCCGTTCTAGTTATGCTTGTCGAGCATCAGAACTGCGAAAATTTTGAGTTTCTCGAGTGTTTCTTACCTCCAAACTGCCATATCTCGCGAACGGATTGACCAATCCGCAAAATTTCTGTTGCATCTGAAAGTAGAAATTCGCCCGATTACAACGGTTTGCGTACTTTTCCCCTAGACCGTTCTAGTTATGCTTGTCGAGCATCAGAACTGCGATAATTTTGAGTTTCTCAAGCGTTTCTTACCTCCAAACTGCCATATCTCGCGAACGGATTGACCAATCCGCAAAATTTCTGTTGCATCTGAAAGTAGAAACTCGCCCGATTACAACGGTATGCGTACTTATCCCCTAGGCCGTTCTGGTTATTCGTTTCGAGCATCAGAACTGCGAAAATTTTGAGTTTCTCAAGCGTTTCTTACCTCCAAACTGCCATATCTCGCGAACGGATTGACCAATCCGCAAAATTTCTGTTGCATCTGAAAGTAGAAACTCGCCCGATTACAACGGTATGCGTACTTTTCCCCTAGGCCGTTCTAGTTATTCGTTTCGAGCATGAGAACTGCGAAAGTTTTGGGTTTCCCAAGCGTTTCTTACCTCCAAACTGCCATATCTCGCGAACGGATTGACCAATCCGCAAAATTTCTGTTGCATCTGAAAGTAGAAACTCGCCCGATTACAACGGTGTGCGTTCTTTTCCCCTAGGCCGTTCTAGTTATTCGTTTCGAGCATCAGAACTGCGAAAATTTTGAGTTTCTCAAACGTTTCTTACCTCCAAACTGCCATATCTCGCGAACGGATTGACCGATCCGCAAAATTTCTGTTGCATCTGAAAGTAGAAACTCGCCCGATTGCAACGGTATGCGTACTTTTCCCCTAGCCCGTTCTAGTTATTCGTTTCGAGCATCAGAACTGCGAAAATTTTGAGTTTCTCAAGCGTTTCTTACCTCCAAACTGCCATATCTCGCGAACGGATTGACTAATCCGCAAAATTTCTGTTGCATCTGAAAGTAGAAACTCGCCCGATTACAACGGTATGCGTACTTTTCCCCTAGACCGTTCTAGTTATGCTTGTCGAGCATCAGAACTGCTAAAATTTTGAGTTTCTCAAGCGTTTCTTACCTCCAAACTGCCATATCTCGCGAACGTATTGACTAATCCCCAAAATTTCTGTTGCATCTGACAGTAGAAACTCGCCCGATTACAACGGTATGCGTACTTTTCCCCTAGGCCGTTCTAGTTATTCGTTTCGAGCATCAGAACTGCGAAAATTTTGAGATTCTCAAGCGTTTCTTACCTCCAAACTGCCATACCTCGCGAACGGATTGACCAATCCGAAAAATTTCTGTTGCATCTGAAAGTAGAAACTCGCCCGATTACAACGGTATGCGTACTTTTCCCCTAGTCCGTTCTAGTTATTCGTTTCGAGCATCAGAACTGCGAAAATTTTGAGTTTCTCAAGCGTTTCTTACCTCCAAACTGCCATATCTCGCGAACGGATTGACCAATCCGCAAAATTTCTGTTGCCTCTGAAAGTAGGAACTCGCCCGATTACAACGGTATGCGTACTTTTCCCCTAGGCCGTTCTGGTTATTCGTTTCGAGCATCAGAACTGCGAAAATTTTGAGCTTCTCAAGCGTTTCTTACCTACAAACTGCCATATCTCGCGAACGGATTGACCAATCCGCAAAATTTCTGTTGCATCTGAAAGTAGAAACTCGCCCGATTACAACGGTATGCGTACTTTTCCCCTAGACCGTTCTAGTTATGCTTATCGAGCATCAGAACTGCGAAAATTTTGAGTTTCTCAAGCGTTTCTTACCTCCAAACTGCCATATCTCGCGAACGGATTGACCAATCCGCAAAATTTCTGTTGCATCTGAAAGTAGAAACACGCCCGATTACAACGGTATGCGTACTTATCCCCTAGGCCGTTCTGGTTATTCGTTTCGAGCATCAGAACTGCGAAAATTTTGAGTTTCTCAAGCGTTTCTTACCTCCAAACTGCCATATCTCGCGAACGGATTGACCAATCCGCAAAATTTCTGTTGCATCTGAAAGTAGAAACTCGCCCGATTACAACGGTATGCGTACTTTTCCCCTAGGCCGTTCTAGTTATTCGTTTCGAGCATGAGAACTGCGAAAATTTTGGGTTTCCCAAGCGTTGCTTACCTCCAAACTGCCATATCTCGCGAACGGATTGACCAATCCGCAAAATTTCTGTTGCATCTGAAAGTAGAAACTCGCCCGAGTACAACGGTATGCGTACTTATCCCCTAGGCCGTTCAGGTTATTCGTTTCGAGCATCAGAACTGTGAAAATTTTGAGTTTCTCAACCGTTTCTTACCTCCAAACTGCCATATCTCGCGAACGGATTGACCAATCCGCAAAATTTCTGTTGCATCTGAAAGTAGAAACTCGCCCGATTACAACGGTATGCGTACTTTTCCCCTAGTCCGTTCTAGTTATTCGTTTCGAGCATCAGAACTGTTAAAATTTTGAGTTTCTCAAGCGTTTCTTACCTCCAAACTGCCATATCTCGCGAACGGATTGACCAATCCGCAAAATTTCTGTTGCATCTGAAAGTAGAAACTCGCCCGATTACAACGGTATGCGTACTTTTCCCCTAGGCCGTTCTAGTTATTCGTTTCGAGCATCAGAACTGCGAAAATTTTGAGTTTCCCAAACGTTTCTTACCTCCAAACTGCCATATCTCGCGAACGGATTGACCGATCCGCAAAATTTCTGTTGCATCTGAAAGTAGAAACTCGCCCGATTGCAACGGTATGCGTACTTTTCCCCTAGTCCGTTCTAGTTATTCGTTTCGAGCATCAGAACTGCGAAAATTTTGAGTTTCTCAAGCGTTTCTTACCTCCAAACTGCCATATCTCGCGAACGGATTAACCGATCCGCAAAATTTCTGTTGCACCTGAAAGTAGAAACTCGCCCGATTACAACGGTATGCGTACTTTTCCCCTAGGCCGTTCTAGTTATTCGTTTCGAGCATCAGAACTGCAAAAATGTTGAGTTTCTCAAGCGTTTCTTACCTACAATCTGCCATATCTCGCGAACGGATTGACCAATCCGCAAAATTTCTGTTGCATCTGAAAGTAGAAACTCGCCCGATTACAACGGTATGCGTACTTTTCCCCTAGACCGTTCTAGTTATGCTTGTCGAGCATCAGAACGGCGAAAATTTTGAGTTTCTCAAGCGTTTCTTACCTCCAAACTGCCATATCTCGCGAACGGATTGACCAATCCGCAAAATTTCTGTTGCATCTGAAAGTAGAAACTCGCCCGATTACAACGGTATGCGTACTTATCCCCTGGCCGTTCTGGTTATTCGTTTCGAGCATCAGAACTGCGAAAATTTTGAGTTTCTCAAGCGTTTCTTACCTCCAAACTGCCATATCTCGCGAACGGATTGACCAATCCGCAAAATTTCTGTTGCATCTGAAAGTAGAAACTCGCCCGATTACAACGGTATGCGTACTTATCCCCTAGGCCGTTCTGGTTATTCGTTTCGAGCATCAGAACTGTGAAAATTTTGAGTTTCTCAACCGTTTCTTACCTTCAAACTGCCATATCTCGCGAACGGATTGACCAATCCGCAAAATTTCTGTTGCATCTGAAAGTAGAAACTCGCCCGATTACAACGGTATGCGTACTTTTCCCCTAGTCCGTTCTAGTTATTCGTTTCGAGCATCAGAACTGTTAAAATTTTGAGTTTCTCAAGCGTTTCTTACCTCCAAACTGCCATATCTCGCGAACGGATTGACCAATCCGCAAAATTTCTGTTTCATCTGAAAGTAGAAACTCGCCCGATTACAACGGTATGCGTACTTTTCCCCTAGGCCGTTCTAGTTATTCGTTTCGAGCATCAGAACTGCGAAAATTTTGAGTTTCTCAAACGTTTCTTACCTCCAAACTGCCATATCTCGCGAACGGATTGACCGATCCGCAAAATTTCTGTTGCATCTGAAAGTAGAAACTCGCCCGATTGCAACGGTATGCGTACTTTTCCCCTAGTCCGTTCTAGTTATTCGTTTCGAGCATCAGAACTGCGAAAATTTTGAGTTTCTCAAGCGTTTCTTACCTCCAAACTGCCATATCTCGCGAACGGATTAACCGATCCGCAAAATTTCTGTTGCACCTGAAAGTAGAAACTCGCCCGATTACAACGGTATGCGTACTTATCCCCTGGCCGTTCTGGTTATTCGTTTCGAGCAACAGAACTGCAAAAATGTTGAGTTTCTCAAGCGTTTCTTACCTACAATCTGCCATATCTCGCGAACGGATTGACCAATCCGCAAAATTTCTGTTGCATCTGAAAGTAGAAACTCGCCCGATTACAACGGTATGCGTACTTTTCCCCTAGACCGTTCTAGTTATGCTTGTCGAGCATCAGAACGGCGAAAATTTTGAGTTTCTCAAGCGTTTCTTACCTCCAAACTGCCATATCTCGCGAACGGATTGACCAATCCGCAAAATTTCTGTTGCATCTGGAAGTAGAAACTCGCCCGATTACAACGGTATGCGTACTTATCCCCTGGCCGTTCTGGTTATTCGTTTCGAGCATCAGGACTGCGAAAATTTTGAGTTTCTCAAGCGTTTCTTACCTCCAAACTGCCATATCTCGCGAACGGATTGACCAATCCGCAAAATTTCTGTTGCATCTGAAAGTAGAAACTCGCCCGATTACAACGGTATGCGTACTTTACCCCTAGGCCGTTCTAGTTATGCTTGTCGAGCATCAGAACTGCGAAAATTTTGAGTTTCTCAAGCGTTTCTTACCTCCAAATTGCCATATCTCGCGAACGGATTGACCAGTCCGCAAAATTTCTGTTGCATCTGAAAGTAGAAACTCGCCCGATTACAACGGTATGCGTACTTTTCCCCTAGGCCGTTGTGGTTATTCGTTTCGAGCATGAGAACTGCGAAAATTTTGGGTTTCTCAAGCGTTGCTTACCTCCAAACTGCCATATCTCCCGAACGGAATGACCAATCCGCAAAATTTCTGTTGCATCTGAAAGTAGAAACTCGCCCGATTACAACGGTATGCGTACTTATCCCCTAGGCCGTTGTAGTTATTCGTTTCGAGCATCAGAACTGCGAAAATTTTGAGTTTCTCAAGCGTTTCTTACCTCCAAACTGCCATATCTCGCGAACAGATTGACCAATCCGCAAAATTTCTGTTGCATCTGAAAGTAGAAACTCGCCCGATTACAACGGTATGCGTACTTTTCCCCTAGACCGTTCTAGTTATGCTTGTCGAGCATCAGAACTGCGAAAATTTTGAGTTTCTCAAGCGTTTCTTTCCTCCAAACTGCCATATCTCGCGAACGGATTGACTAATCCGCAAAATTTCTGTTGCATCTGACAGTAGAAACTCGCCCGATTACATCGGTATGCGTACTTTTCTCCTAGGCCGTTCTAGTTATTCGTTTCGAGCATCAGAACTGCGAAAATTTTGAGTTTCTCAAGCGTTTCTTACCTCCAAACTGCCATATCTCGCGAACGGATTGACCAATCCGCAAAATTTCTGTTGCATCTGAAAGTAGAAACTCGCCCGATTACAACCGTGTGCGTACTTTTCCCCTAGGCCGTTCTAGTTATTCGTTTCGAGCATCAGAACTGCGAAAATTTTGAGTTTCTCAAACGTTTCTTACCTCCAAACTGCCATATCTCGCGAACGGATTGACCGATCCACAAAATTTCTGTTGCATCTGACAGTAGAAACTCGCCCGATTACATCGGTATGCGTACTTTTCTCCTAGGCCGTTCTAGTTATTCGTTTCGAGCATCAGAACTGCGAAAATTTTGAGTTTCTCAAGCGTTTCTTACCTCCAAACTGCCATATCTCGCGAACGGATTGACCAATCCGCAAAATTTCTGTTGCATCTTCTGAAAGTAGAAACTCGCCCGATTACAACGGTATGCGTACTTTTCCCCTAGGCCGTTGTAGTTATTCGTTTCGAGCATCAGAACTGCGAAAATTTTGAGTTTCTCAAGCGTTTCTTACCTCCAAACTGCCATATCTCGCGAACAGATTGACCAATCCGCAAAATTTCTGTTGCATCTGAAAGTAGAAACTCGCCCGATTACAACGGTATGCGTACTTTTCCCCTAGACCGTTCTAGTTATGCTTGTCGAGCATCAGAACTGCGAAAATTTTGAGTTTCTCAAGCGTTTCTTTCCTCCAAACTGCCATATCTCGCGAACGGATTGACTAATCCGCAAAATTTCTGTTGCATCTGACAGTAGAAACTCGCCCGATTACATCGGTATGCCTACTTTTCTCCTAGGCCGTTCTAGTTATTCGTTTCGAGCATCAGAACTGCGAAAATTTTGAGTTTCTCAAGCGTTTCTTACCTCCAAACTGCCATATCTCGCGAACGGATTGACCAATCCGCAAAATTTCTGTTGCATCTGAAAGTAGAAACTCGCCCGATTACAACGGTATTCGTACTTTTCCCCTAGTCCGTTCTAGTTATTCGTTTCGAGCATCAGAATTGTGAAAATTTTGAGTTTCTCAAACGTTTCTTACCTCCAAACTGCCATATCTCGCGAACGGATTGACCAATCCGCAAAATTTCTGTTGCATCTGAAAGTAGAAACTCGCCCGATTACAACGGTATGCGTACTTTTCCCCTAGGCCGTTCTAGTTATTCGTTTCGAGCATCAGAACTGCAAAAATGTTGAGTTTCTCAAGCGTTTCTTACCTACAAACTGCCATATCTCGCGAACGGATTGACCAATCCGCAAAATTTCTGTTGCATCTGAAAGTAGAAAGTCGCCCGATTACAACGGTATGCGTACTTTTCCCCTAGTCCGTTCTAGTTATTCGTTTCGAGCATCAGAACTGCGAAAATTTTGAGTTTCTCAAGCGTTTCTTACCTCCAAACTGCCATATCTCGCGAACGGATTGACTAATCCGCAAAATTTCTGTTGCATCTGAAAGTAGAAACTCGCCCGATTACAACGGTATTCGTACTTTTCCCCTAGGCCGTTCTAGTTATTCGTTTCGAGCATCAGAACTGCGAAAATTTTGAGTTTCTCAAGCGTTCCTTACCTCCAAACTGCCATATCTCGCGAACGGATTAACCAATCCGCAAAATTTCTGTTGCACCTGAAAGTAGAAACTCGCCCGATTACAACGGTATGCGTACTTTTCCCCTAGGCCGTTCTAGTTATTCGTTTCGAGCATCAGAACTGCAAAAATGTTGAGTTTCTCAAGCGTTTCTTACCTACAAACTGCCATATCTCGCGAACGGATTGACCAATCCGCAAAATTTCTGTTGCATCTGAAAGTAGAAAGTCGCCCGATTACAACAGTTTGCGTACTTTTCCCCTAGACCGTTCTTGTTATGCTTGTCGAGCATCAGAACTGCGAAAATTTTGAGTTTCTCAAGCGTTTCTTACCTCCAAACTGCCATATTTCGCGAACGTATTGACTAATCCGCAAAATTTCTGTTGCATCTGACAGTAGAAACTCGCCCGTTTACAACGGTATGCGTACTTTTCCCCTAGGCCGTTCTAGTTATTCGTTTCGAGCATCAGAACTGCGAAAATTTTGAGTTTCTCAAGCGTTTCTTACCTCCAAACTGCCATATCTCGCGAACGGATTGACCAATCCGCAAAATTTCTGTTGCATCTGAAAGTAGAAACTCGCCCGATTACAACGGTATGCGTACTTTTCCCCTAGTCCGTTCTAGTTATTCGTTTCGAGCATCAGAACTGCGAAAATTTTGAGTTTCTCAAGCGTTTCTTACCTCCAAACTGCCATATCTCGCGAACGGATTGACCAATCTGCAAAATTTCTGTTGCATCTGAAAGTAGAAACTCGCCCGATTTCAACGGTATGCGTACTTTTCCCCTAGGCCGTTCTAGTTATGCTTGTCGAGCATCAGAACTGCGAAAATTTTGAGTTTCTCAAGCGTTTCTTACCTCCAAATTGCCATATCTCGCGAACGGATTGACCAGTCCGCAAAATTTCTGTTGCATCTGAAAGTAGAAACTCGCCCGATTACAACGGTATGCGTACTTTTCGCCTAGGCCGTTCTAGTTATGCTTGTCGAGCATCAGAACTGCGAAAATTTTGAGTTTCTCAAGCGTTTCTTACCTCCAAATTGCCATATCTCGCGAACGGATTGACCAGTCCGCAAAATTTCTGTTGCATCTGAAAGTAGAAACTCGCCCGATTACAACGGTATGCGTACTTTTCCCCTAGGCCGTTGTAGTTATTCGTTTCGAGCATGAGAACTGCGAAAATTTTGGGTTTCTCAAGCGTTGCTTACCTCCAAACTGCCATATCTCCCGAACGGAATGACCAATCCGCAAAATTTCTGTTGCATCTGAAAGTAGAAACTCGCCCGATTACAACGGTATGCGTACTTATCCCCTAGGCCGTTGTAGTTATTCGTTTCGAGCATCAGAACTGCGAAAATTTTGAGTTTCTCAAGCGTTTCTTACCTCCAAACAGCCATATCTCGCGAACAGATTGACCAATCCGCAAAATTTCTGTTGCATCTGAAAGTAGAAACTCGCCCGATTACAACGGTATGCGTACTTTTCCCCTAGACCGTTCTAGTTATGCTTGTCGAGCATCAGAACTGCGAAAATTTTGAGTTTCTCAAGCGTTTCTTTCCTCCAAACTGCCATATGTCGCGAACGGATTGACTAATCCGCAAAATTTCTGTTGCATCTGACAGTAGAAACTCGCCCGATTACATCGGTATGCGTACTTTTCTCCTAGGCCGTTCTAGTTATTCGTTTCGAGCATCAGAACTGCGAAAATTTTGAGTTTCTCAAGCGTTTCTTACCTCCAAACTGCCATATCTCGCGAACGGATTGACCAATCCGCAAAATTTCTGTTGCATCTGAAAGTAGAAACTCGCCCGATTACAACGGTATGCGTACTTTTCCCCTAGTCCGTTCTAGTTATTCGTTTCGAGCATCAGAATTGTGAAAATTTTGAGTTTCTCAAACGTTTCTTACCTCCAAACTGCCATATCTCGCGAACGGATTGACCAATCCGCAAAATTTCTGTTGCATCTGAAAGTAGAATCTCGCCCGATTACAACGGTATGCGTACTTTTCTCCTAGTCCGTTCTAGTTATTCGTTTCGAGCATCAGAACTGCGAAAATTTTGAGTTTCTCAAGCGTTTCTTAGTTCCAAACTGCCATATCTCGCGAACGGATTGACCAATCCGCAAAATTTCTGTTGCATCTGAAAGTAGAAACTCGCCCGATTACAACGGTATGCGTACTTTTCCCCTAGTCCGTTCTAGTTATTCGTTTCGAGCATCAGAATTGTGAAAATTTTGAGTTTCTCAAGCGTTTCTTACCTCCAAACTGCCATATCTCGCGAACGGATTGACCAATCCGCAAAATTTCTGTTGCATCTGAAAGTAGAAACTCGCCCGATTACAACGGTATGCGTACTTTTCCCCTAGGCCGTTCTAGTTATTCGTTTCGAGCATCAGAACTGCTAAAATGTTGAGTTTCTCAAGCGTTTCTTACGTACAAACTGCCATATCTCGCGAACGGATTGACCAATCCGCAAAATTTCTGTTGCATCTGAAAGTAGAAACTCGCCCGATTACAACCGTGTGCGTACTTTTCCTCTAGGCCGTTCTAGTTATTCGTTTCGAGCATCAGAACAGCGAAAATTTTGAGTTTCTCAAACGTTTCTTACCTCCAAACTGACATATCTCGCGAACGGATTGACCGATCCGCAAAATTTTTGTTGCATCTGAAAGTAGAAACTCGCCCGATTGCAACGGTATGCGTACTTTTCCCCTAGTCCGTTCTAGTTATTCGTTTCGAGCATCAGAACTGCGAAAATTTTGAGTTTCTCAAGCGTTTCTTACCTCCAAACTGCCATATCTCGCGAACGGATTGACTAATCCGCAAAATTTCTGTTGCATCTGAAAGTAGAAACTCGCCCGATTACAACGGTATTCGTACTTTTCCCCTAGGCCGTTCTAGTTATTCGTTTCGAGCATCAGAACTGCGAAAATTTTGAGTTTCTCAAGCGTTCCTTACCTCCAAACTGCTATATCTCGCGAACGGATTAACCAATCCGCAAAATTTCTGTTGCACCTGAAAGTAGAAACTCGCCCGATTACAACGGTATGCGTACTTTTCCCCTACGCCGTTCTAGTTATTCGTTTCGAGCATCAGAACTGCAAAAATATTGAGTTTCTCAAGCGTTTCTTACCTACAAACTGCCATATCTCGCGAACGGATTGACCAATCCGCAAAATTTCTGTTGCATCTGAAAGTAGAAAGTCGCCCGATTACAACGGTTTGCGTACTTTTCCCCTAGACCGTTCTAGTTATGCTTGTCGAGCATCAGAACTGCGAAAATTTTGAGTTTCTCAAGCGTTTCTTACCTCCAAACTGCCATATTTCGCGAACGTATTGACTAATCCGCAAAATTTCTGTTGCATCTGACAGTGGAAACTCGCCCGTTTACAACGGTATGCGTACTTTTCCCCTAGGCCGTTCTAGTTATTCGTTTCGAGCATCAGAACTGTGAAAATTTTGAGTTTCTCAAGCGTTTCTTACCTCCAAACTGCCATATCTCGCGAACGGATTGACCAATCCGCAAAATTTCTGTTGCATCTGAAAGTAGAAACTCGCCCGATTACAACGGTATGCGTACTTTTCCCCTAGTCCGTTCTAGTTATTCGTTTCGAGCATCAGAACTGCGAAAATTTTGAGTTTCTCAAGCGTTTCTTACCTCCAAACTGCCATATCTCGCGAACGGATTGACCAATCTGCAAAATTTCTGTTGCATCTGAAAGTAGAAACTCGCCCGATTACAACGGTATGCGTACTTTTCCCCTAGGCCGTTCTAGTTATGCTTGTCGAGCATCAGAACTGCGAAAATTTTGAGTTTCTCAAGCGTTTCTTACCTCCAAATTGCCATATCTCGCGAACGGATTGACCAGTCCGCAAAATATCTGTTGCATCTGAAAGTAGAAACTCGCCCGATTACAACGGTATGCGTACTTTTCCCCTAGGCCGTTGTAGTTATTCGTTTCGAGCATGAGAACTGCGAAAATTTTGGGTTTCTCAAGCGTTGCTTACCTCCAAACTGCCATATCTCGCGAACGGATTGACCAATCCGCAAAATTTCTGTTGCATCTGAAAGTAGAAACTCGCCCGATTACAACGGTATGCGTACTTTTCCCCTAGTCCGTTCTAGTTATTCGTTTCGAGCATCAGAACTGCGAAAATTTTGAGTTTCTCAAGCGTTTCTTACCTCCAAACTGCCATATCTCGCGAACGGATTGACCAATCCGCAAAATTTCTGTTGCATCTGAAAGTAGAAACTCGCCCGACTACAACGGTATGCGTACTATTCCCCTAGACCGTTCTGGTTATTCGTTTCGAGCATTAGAACTGTGAAAATTTTGAGTTTCTCAAGCGTTTCTTACCTCCAAACTGCCATATCTCGCGAACGGATTGACCAATCCGCAAAATTTCTATTGCATCTGAAAGTAGAAACTCGCCCGATTACAACGGTATGCGTACCTTTCCCCTAGGCCGTTCTAGTTATTCGTTTCGAGCATCAGAACTGCAAAAATGTTGAGTATCTCAACCGTTTCTTACCTACAAACTGCCATATCTCGCGAACGGATTGACCAATCCGCAAAATTTCTGTTGCATCTGAAAGTAGAAAGTCGCCCGATTACAACGGTATGCGTACTTTTCCCCTAGTCCGTTCTAGTTATTCGTTTCGAGCATCAGAACTGCGAAAATTTTGAGTTTCTCAAACGTTTCTTACCTCCAAACTGCCATATCTCGCGAACGGAATGACCAATCCGCAAAATTTCTGTTGCATCTGAAAGTAGAATCTCGCCCGATTACAACGGTAAGCGTACTTTTCTCCTAGTCCGTTCTAGTTATTCGTTTCGAGCATCAGAACTGCGAAAATCTTGAGTTTCTCAAGCGTTTCTTACCTCCAAACTGCCATATCTCGCGAACGGATTGACCAATCCGCAAAATTTCTGTTGCATCTGAAAGTAGAAACTCGCCCGATTACAACGGTATGCGTACTTTTCCCCTAGTCCGTTCTAGTTATTCGTTTCGAGCATCAGAACTGCGAAAATTTTGAGTTTCTCAAGCGTTTCTTACCTCCAAACTGCCATATCTCGCGAACGGATTGACCAATCTGCAAAATTTCTGTTGCATCTGAAAGTAGAAACTCGCCCGATTACAACGGTATGCGTACTTTTCCCCTAGGCCGTTCTAGTTATGCTTGTCGAGCATCAGAACTGCGAAAATTTTGAGTTTCTCAAGCGTTTCTTACCTCCAAACTGCCATATCTCGCGAACGGATTGACCAATCCGCAAAATTTCTGTTGCATCTGAAAGTAGAAACTCGCCCGATTACAACGGTATGCGTACTTTTCCCCTAGTCCGTTCTAGTTATTCGTTTCGAGCATCAGAACTGCGAAAATTTTGAGTTTCTCAAGCGTTTCTTACCTCCAAACTGCCATATCTCGCGAACGGATTGACCAATCTGCAAAATTTCTGTTGCATCTGAAAGTAGAAACTCGCCCGATTACAACGGTATGCGTACTTTTCCCCTAGGCCGTTCTAGTTATGCTTGTCGAGCATCAGAACTGCGAAAATTTTGAGTTTCTCAAGCGTTTCTTACCTCCAAATTGCCATATCTCGCGAACGGATTGACCAGTCCGCAAAATATCT
Organism: Ptiloglossa arizonensis; assembly: GCF_051014685.1. Classification (NCBI taxonomy): domain Eukaryota; kingdom Metazoa; phylum Arthropoda; class Insecta; order Hymenoptera; family Colletidae; genus Ptiloglossa; species Ptiloglossa arizonensis. Next base: position 1,703,718 of record NW_027478421.1, on the reverse strand, counting down.
GTTGCATCTGAAAGTAGAAACTCGCCCGATTACAACGGTATGCGTACTTTTCCCCTAGGCCGTTGTAGTTATTCGTTTCGAGCATGAGAACTGCGAAAATTTTGGGTTTCTCAAGCGTTGCTTACCTCCAAACTGCCATATCTCGCGAACGGAATGACCAATCCGCAAAATTTCTGTTGCATCTGAAAGTAGAAACTCGCCCGATTACAACGGTATTCGTACTTATCCCCTAGGCCGTTGTAGTTATTCGTTTCGAGCATCAGAACTGCGAAAATTTTGAGTTTCTCAAGCGTTTCTTACCTCCAAACTGCCATATCTCGCGAACAGATTGACCAATCCGCAAAATTTCTGTTGCATCTGAAAGTAGAAACTCGCCCGATTACAACGGTATGCGTACTTTTCCCCTAGACCGTTCTAGTTATGCTTGTCGAGCATCAGAACTGCGAAAATTTTGAGTTTCTCAAGCGTTTCTTTCCTCCAAACTGCCATATCTCGCGAACGGATTGACTAATCCGCAAAATTTCTGTTGCATCTGACAGTAGAAACTCGCCCGATTACATCGGTATGCGTACTTTTCTCCTAGGCCGTTCTAGTTATTCGTTTCGAGCATCAGAACTGCGAAAATTTTGAGTTTCTCAAGCGTTTCTTACCTCCAAACTGCCATATCTCGCGAACGGATTGACCAATCCGCAAAATTTCTGTTGCATCTGAAAGTAGAAACTCGCCCGATTACAACGGTATGCGTACTTTTCCCCTAGTCCGTTCTAGTTATTCGTTTCGAGCATCAGAACTGCGAAAATTTTGAGTTTCTCAAGCGTTTCTTACCTCCAAACTGCCATATCTCGCGAACGGATTGACCAATCCGCAAAATTTCTGTTGCATCTGAAAGTAGAAACTCGCCCGACTACAACGGTATGCGTACTATTCCCCTAGACCGTTCTGGTTATTCGTTTCGAGCATTAGAACTGTGAAAATTTTGAGTTTCTCAAGCGTTTCTTACCTCCAAACTGCCATATCTCGCGAACGGATTGACCAATCCGCAAAATTTCTATTGCATCTGAAAGTAGAAACTCGCCCGATTACAACGGTATGCGTACCTTTCCCCTAGGCCGTTCTAGTTATTCGTTTCGAGCATCAGAACTGCAAAAATGTTGAGTTTCTCAAGCGTTTCTTACCTACAAACTGCCATATCTCGCGAACGGATTGACCAATCCGCAAAATTTCTGTTGCATCTGAAAGTAGAAAGTCGCCCGATTACAACGGTATGCGTACTTTTCCCCTAGTCCGTTCTAGTTATTCGTTTCGAGCATCAGAACTGCGAAAATTTTGAGTTTCTCAAACGTTTCTTACCTCCAAACTGCCATATCTCGCGAACGGAATGACCAATCCGCAAAATTTCTGTTGCATCTGAAAGTAGAATCTCGCCCGATTACAACGGTAAGCGTACTTTTCTCCTAGTCCGTTCTAGTTATTCGTTTCGAGCATCAGAACTGCGAAAATTTTGAGTTTCTCAAGCGTTTCTTACCTCCAAACTGCCATATCTCGCGAACGGATTGACCAATCTGCAAAATTTCTGTTGCATCTGAAGGTAGAAACTCGCCCGATTACAACGGTATGCGTACTTTTCCCCTAGGCCGTTCTATTTATGCTTGTCGAGCATCAGAACTGCGAAAATTTTGAGTTTCTCAAGCGTTTCTTACCTCCAAATTGCCATATCTCGCGAACGGATTGACCAGTCCGCAAAATTTCTGTTGCATCTGAAAGTAGAAACTCGCCCGATTACAACGGTATGCGTACTTTTCCCCTAGGCCGTTGTAGTTATTCGTTTCGAGCATGAGAACTGCGAAAATTTTGGGTTTCTCAAGCGTTGCTTACCTCCAAACTGCCATATCTCGCGAACGGAATGACCAATCCGCAAAATTTCTGTTGCATCTGAAAGTAGAAACTCGCCCGATTACAACGGTATGCGTACTTATCCCCTAGGCCGTTGTAGTTATTCGTTTCGAGCATCAGAACTGCGAAAATTTTGAGTTTCTCAAGCGTTTCTTACCTCCAAACTGCCATATCTCGCGAACGGATTGACCAATCCGCAAAATTTCTGTTGCATCTGAAAGTAGAAACTCGCCCGATTACAACGGTATGCGTACTTTTCCCCTAGGCCGTTCTAGTTATGCTTGTCGAGCATCAGAACTGCGAAAATTTTGAGTTTCTCAAGCGTTTCTTTCCTCCAAACTGCCATATCTCGCGAACGGATTGACTAATCCGCAAAATTTCTGTTGCATCTGACAGTAGAAACTCGCCCGATTACATCGGTATGCGTACTTTTCTCCTAGGCCGTTCTGGTTATTCGTTTCGAGCATCAGAACTGCGAAAATGTTGAGTTTCTCAAGCGTTTCTTACCTCCAAACTGCCATATCTCGCGAACGGATTGACCAATCCGCAAAATTTCTGTTGCATCTGAAAGTAGAAACTCGCCCGATTACAACGGTATGCGTACTTTTCCCCTAGACCGTTCTGGTTATTCGTTTCGAGCATTAGAACTGTGAAAATTTTGAGTTTCTCAAGCGTTTCTTACCTCCAAACTGCCATATCTCGCGAACGGATTGACCAATCCGCAAAGTTTCTGTTGCATCTGAAAGTAGAAGCTCGCCCGATTACAACGGTATGCGTACTTTTCCCCTAGGCCGTTCTAGTTATTCGTTTCGAGCATCAGAACTGAAAAAATGTTGAGTTTCTCAAGCGTTTCTTACCTACAAACTGCAATATCTCGCGAACGGATTGATCAATCCGCAAAATTTCTGTTGCATCTGAAAGTAGAAAGTCGCCCGATTACAACGGTATGCGTACTTTTCCCCTAGTCCGTTCTAGTTATTCGTTTCGAGCATCAGAACTGCGAAAATTTTGAGTTTCTCAAACGTTTCTTACATCCAAATTGCCATATCTCGCGAACGGATTGACCAGTCCGCAAAATTTCTGTTGCATCTGAAAGTAGAAACTCGCCCGATTACAACGGTATGCGTACTTTTCCCCTAGGCCGTTGTAGTTATTCGTTTCGAGCATGAGAACTGCGAAAATTTTGGGTTTCTCAAGCGTTGCTTACCTCCAAACTGCCATATCTCGCGAACGGAATGACCAATCCGCAAAATTTCTGTTGCATCTGAAAGTAGAAACTCGCCCGATTACAACGGTATGCGTACTTATCCCCTAGGCCGTTGTAGTTATTCGTTTCGAGCATCAGAACTGCGAAAATTTTGAGTTTCTCAAGCGTTTCTTACCTCCAAACTGCCATATCTCGCGAACGGATTGACCAATCCGCAAAATTTCTGTTGCATCTGAAAGTAGAAACTCGCCCGATTACAACGGTATGCGTACTTTTCCCCTAGGCCGTTCTAGTTATGCTTGTCGAGCATCAGAACTGCGAAAATTTTGAGTTTCTCAAGCGTTTCTTTCCTCCAAACTGCCATATCTCGCGAACAGATTGACTAATCCGCAAAATTTCTGTTGCATCTGACAGTAGAAACTCGCCCGATTACATCGGTATGCGTACTTTTCTCCTAGGCCGTTCTAGTTATTCGTTTCGAGCATCAGAACTGCGAAAATTTTGAGTTTCTCAAGCGTTTCTTACCTCCAAACTGCCATATCTCGCGAACGGATTGACCAATCCGCAAAATTTCTGTTGCATCTGAAAGTAGAAACTCGCCCGATTACAACGGTATGCGTACTTTTCCCCTAGACCGTTCTGGTTATTCGTTTCGAGCATTAGAACTGTGAAAATTTTGAGTTTCTCAAGCGTTTCTTACCTCCAAACTGCCATATCTCGCGAACGGATTGACCAATCCGCAAAATTTCTGTTGCATCTGAAAGTAGAAACTCGCCCGATTACAACGGTATGCGTACTTTTCCCCTAGGCCGTTCTAGTTATTCGTTTCGAGCATCAGAACTGAAAAAATGTTGAGTTTCTCAAGCGTTTCTTACCTACAAACTGCAATATCTCGCGAACGGATTGACCAATCCGCAAAATTTCTGTTGCATCTGAAAGTAGAAAGTCGCCCGATTACAACGGTATGCGTACTTTTCCCCTAGTCCGTTCTAGTTATTCGTTTCGAGCATCAGAACTGCGAAAATTTTGAGTTTCTCAAACGTTTCTTACATCCAAACTGCCATATCTCGCGAACGGATTGACCAATCCGCAAAATTTCTGTTGCATCTGAAAGTAGAATCTCGCCCGATTACAACGGTGTGCGTACTTTTCCCCTAGGCCGTTCTTGTTACTCGTTTCGAGCATCAGAACCGCGAAAATTTTGAGTTTCTCAAGCGTTTCTTACTTCCAAACTGCCATATCTCGCGAACGTATTGACCAATCCGCAAAATTTCTGTTGCATCTGAAAGTAGAAACTCGCCCGACTACAACGGTATGCGTACTTTTCCCCTAGGCCGTTCTAGTTATGCTTGTCGAGCATCAGAACTGCGAAAATTTTGAGTTTCTCAAGCGTTTCTTACTTCCAAACTGCCATATCTCGCGAAAGGATTGACCAATCCGCAAAATTTCTGTTGCATCTGAAGGTAGAAACTCGCCCGATTACAACGGTATGCGTACTTTTCCCCTAGGCCGTTCTAGTTATTCGTTTCGAGCATCAGAACTGCGAAAATTTTGAGTTTCTCAAGCGTTTCTTACCTCCAAACTGCCATATCTCGCGAACGGATTGACCAATCCGCAAAATTTCTGTTGCATCTGAAAGTAGAAACTCGCCCGACTACAACGGTATGCGTACTTTTCCCCTAGGCCGCTCTTGTTATTCGTTTCGAGCATCAGAACCGCGAAAATTTTGAGTTTCTCAAGCGTTTCTTACATCCAAACCGCCATATCTCGCGAACGGATTGACCAATCCGCAAAATTTCTGATGCATCTGAAAGTAGAAACTCGCCCGATTACAGCGGTATGCGTACGTTTCCCCTAGGCCGTTCTGGTTATTCGTTTCGAGCATCAGAACTGTGAAAATTTTGAGTTTCTCAACCGTTTCTTACCTCCGAACTGCCATATCTCGCGAACGGATTGACCAATCCGCAAAATTTCTGTTGCATCTGAAAGTAGAAACTCGCCCGATTACAACCGGTGTGCGTACTTTTCCCCTAGGCCGTTCTAGTTGTGCTTGTCGAGCATCAGAACTGCGAAAATTTTGAGTTTCTCGAGCGTTTCTTACCTCCACACTGCCATATCTCGCGAACGGATTGACCAATCCGCAAAATTTCTGTTGCATCTGAAAGTAGAAATTCGCCCGATTACAACTACATGCGTACTTTTCCCCTAGCCCGTTCTAGTTATTCGTTTCGAGCAACAGAACTGCAAAAATTTTGAGTTTCTCAAGCGTTGCTTACCTCCAAACTGCCATATCTCGCGAACGGATTGACCAATCCGCAAAATTTCTGTTGCATCTGAAAGTAGAAACTCGCCCGATTACAACGGTGTGCGTACTTTTCCCCTAGGCCGTTCTTGTTATTCGTTTCGAGCATCAGAACCGCGAAAATTTTCAGTTTCTCAAGCGTTTCTTACATCCAAACTGCCATATCTCGCGAACGGATTGACCAATCCGCAAAATTTCTGTTGCATCTGAAAGTAGAAACTCGCCCGATTACAACGGTATGCGTGCTTTTCCCCTAGGCCGTTCTAGTTATTCGTTTCGAGCATCAGAACTGCGAAAATTTTGAGTTTCTCAAGCGTTTCTTACATCCAAACTGCCATATTTCGCGAACGGATTGACCAATCCGCAAAATTTCTGTTGCATCTGAAAGTAGAAACTCGCCCGATTACAACGGTATGCGTACTTTTCCCCTAGGCCGTTCTAGTTATTCGTTTCGAGCATCAGAACTGCGAAAATTTTGAGTTTCTCAAGCGTTTCTCACCTACAAACAGCCACATCTCGCAAACGTATTGTCCAATCCGCAAAATTTGTGATGCATCTGAAAGTAGAAACTCGCCCGATTACAACGTTATGCGTACTTTTCCCCTAGCCCGTTCTAGTTAATCGTTTCGAGCAACAGAACTGCGAAAATTTTGAGTTTCTCAAGCGTTGCTTACCTCCAAACTGCCATATCTCGCGAACGGATTGCCCAATCAGCAAAATTTCTTTTGCATCTGAAAGTAGAAACTCGCCCGATTACAACGGTGTGCGTACTTTTCCCCTAGGCCGTTCTTGTTATTCGTTTCGAGCATCAGAACCGCGAAAATTTTGAGTTTCTCAAGCGTTTCTTACATCCAAACTGCCATATCTCGCGAACGGATTGATCAATCCGCAAAAGTTCTGTTGCATCTGAAAGTAGAAACTCGCCCGATTACAACGGTATGCGTACATTTCCCCTAGGCCGTTCTAGTTATTCGTTTCGAGCATCAGAACTGCGAAAATTTTGAGTTTCTCAAGCGTTTCTTACCTCCAAACTGCCATATCTCGCGAACGGATTGACCAATCCGCAAAATTTCTGTTGCATCTGAGAGTAGAAACTCGCCCGATTACAACACTATGCGTACTTTTCCCCTAGGCCGTTCTAGTTATTCGTTTCGAGCATCAGAACTGCGAAAATTCTGAGTTTCTCAAGCGTTTCTTACATCCAAACTGCCATATCTCGCGAACGGATTGACCAATCCGCAAAATTTCTGTTGCATCTGAAGGTAGAAACTCGCCCGATTACAACACTATGCGTACTTTTCCCCTAGGCCGTTCTAGTTATTCGTTTCGAGCATCAGAACTGCGAAAATTTTGAGTTTCTCAAGCGTTTCTCACCTACAAACTGCCACATCTCGCGAACGGATTGTCCAATCCGCAAAATTTCTGATGCATCTTAAAGTAGAAACTCGCCCGATTACAACTGTGCGCGTACTTTTCCCCTAGCCCGTTCTAGTTATTCGTTTCGAGCATCAGAACTGCGAAAATTTTGAGTTTCTCAAGCGTTTCTTACCTCCAAACTGCCATATCTCGCGAACGGATTGACCAATCCGCAAAATTTCTGTTGCATCTGAAAGTAGAAACTCGCCCGATTACAACGGTATGCGTACTTTTCCCCTAGGCCGTTCTAGTTATTCGTTTCGAGCATCAGAACTGCGAAAATTTTGAGTTTCTCAAGCGTTTCTTACCTCCAAACTGCCATATCTCGCGAACGGATTGACCAATCCGCAAAATTTCTATTGCATCTGAAAGTAGAAACTCGCCCGATTACAACGGTATGCGTACTTTTCCCCTAGCCCGTTCTAGTTATTCGTTTCGAGCAACAGAACTGCGAAAATTTTGAGTTTCTCAAGCTTTGCTTACCTCCAAACTGCCATATCTCGCGAACGGATAGACCAATCCGCAAAATTTCTGTTGCATCTGAAAGTAGAAACTCGCCCGATTACAACGGTGTGCGTACTTTTCCCCTAGGCCGTTCTAGTTATGCTTATCGAGCATCAGAACTGCGAAAATTTTGAGTTTCTCGAGCGTTTCTTACCTCCAAACTGCCATATCTCGCGAACGGATTGACCAATCCGCAAAATTTCTGTTGCATCTGAAAGTAGAATCTCGCCCGATTACAACACTATGCGTACTTTTCCCCTAGGCCGTTCTAGTTATTCGTTTCGAGCATCAGAACTGCGAAAATTCTGAGTTTCTCAAGCGTTTCTTACATCCAAACTGCCATATCTCGCGAACGGATTGACCAATCCGCAAAATTTCTGTTGCATCTGAAGGTAGAAACTCGCCCGATTACAACGGTATGCGTACTTTTCCCCTAGCCCGTTCTAGTTATTCGTTTCGAGCATCAGAACTGCGAAAATTTTGAGTTTCTCAAACGTTTCTTACATCCAAACTGCCATATCTCGCGAACGGATTGACCAATCCGCAAAATTTCTGTTGCATCTGAAAGTAGAATCTCGCCCGATTACAACGGTGTGCGTACTTTTCCCCTAGGCCGTTCTTGTTACTCGTTTCGAGCATCAGAACCGCGAAAATTTTGAGTTTCTCAAGCGTTTCTTACTTCCAAACTGCCATATCTCGCGAACGTATTGACCAATCCGCAAAATTTCTGTTGCATCTGAAAGTAGAAACTCGCCCGACTACAACGGTATGCGTACTTTTCCCCTAGGCCGTTCTAGTTATGCTTGTCGAGCATCAGAACTGCGAAAATTTTGAGTTTCTCAAGCGTTTCTTACTTCCAAACTGCCATATCTCGCGAAAGGATTGACCAATCCGCAAAATTTCTGTTGCATCTGAAGGTAGAAACTCGCCCGATTACAACGGTATGCGTACTTTTCCCCTAGGCCGTTCTAGTTATTCGTTTCGAGCATCAGAACTGCGAAAATTTTGAGTTTCTCAAGCGTTTCTTACCTCCAAACTGCCATATCTCGCGAACGGATTGACCAATCCGCAAAATTTCTGTTGCATCTGAAAGTAGAAACTCGCCCGACTACAACGGTATGCGTACTTTTCCCCTAGGCCGCTCTTGTTATTCGTTTCGAGCATCAGAACCGCGAAAATTTTGAGTTTCTCAAGCGTTTCTTACATCCAAACCGCCATATCTCGCGAACGGATTGACCAATCCGCAAAATTTCTGATGCATCTGAAAGTAGAAACTCGCCCGATTACAGCGGTATGCGTACGTTTCCCCTAGGCCGTTCTGGTTATTCGTTTCGAGCATCAGAACTGTGAAAATTTTGAGTTTCTCAACCGTTTCTTACCTCCGAACTGCCATATCTCGCGAACGGATTGACCAATCCGCAAAATTTCTGTTGCATCTGAAAGTAGAAACTCGCCCGATTACAACCGGTGTGCGTACTTTTCCCCTAGGCCGTTCTAGTTGTGCTTGTCGAGCATCAGAACTGCGAAAATTTTGAGTTTCTCGAGCGTTTCTTACCTCCACACTGCCATATCTCGCGAACGGATTGACCAATCCGCAAAATTTCTGTTGCATCTGAAAGTAGAAATTCGCCCGATTACAACTACATGCGTACTTTTCCCCTAGCCCGTTCTAGTTATTCGTTTCGAGCAACAGAACTGCAAAAATTTTGAGTTTCTCAAGCGTTGCTTACCTCCAAACTGCCATATCTCGCGAACGGATTGACCAATCCGCAAAATTTCTGTTGCATCTGAAAGTAGAAACTCGCCCGATTACAACGGTGTGCGTACTTTTCCCCTAGGCCGTTCTTGTTATTCGTTTCGAGCATCAGAACCGCGAAAATTTTCAGTTTCTCAAGCGTTTCTTACATCCAAACTGCCATATCTCGCGAACGGATTGACCAATCCGCAAAATTTCTGTTGCATCTGAAAGTAGAAACTCGCCCGATTACAACGGTATGCGTGCTTTTCCCCTAGGCCGTTCTAGTTATTCGTTTCGAGCATCAGAACTGCGAAAATTTTGAGTTTCTCAAGCGTTTCTTACATCCAAACTGCCATATTTCGCGAACGGATTGACCAATCCGCAAAATTTCTGTTGCATCTGAAAGTAGAAACTCGCCCGATTACAACGGTATGCGTACTTTTCCCCTAGGCCGTTCTAGTTATTCGTTTCGAGCATCAGAACTGCGAAAATTTTGAGTTTCTCAAGCGTTTCTCACCTACAAACAGCCACATCTCGCAAACGTATTGTCCAATCCGCAAAATTTGTGATGCATCTGAAAGTAGAAACTCGCCCGATTACAACGTTATGCGTACTTTTCCCCTAGCCCGTTCTAGTTAATCGTTTCGAGCAACAGAACTGCGAAAATTTTGAGTTTCTCAAGCGTTGCTTACCTCCAAACTGCCATATCTCGCGAACGGATTGCCCAATCAGCAAAATTTCTTTTGCATCTGAAAGTAGAAACTCGCCCGATTACAACGGTGTGCGTACTTTTCCCCTAGGCCGTTCTTGTTATTCGTTTCGAGCATCAGAACCGCGAAAATTTTGAGTTTCTCAAGCGTTTCTTACATCCAAACTGCCATATCTCGCGAACGGATTGATCAATCCGCAAAAGTTCTGTTGCATCTGAAAGTAGAAACTCGCCCGATTACAACGGTATGCGTACATTTCCCCTAGGCCGTTCTAGTTATTCGTTTCGAGCATCAGAACTGCGAAAATTTTGAGTTTCTCAAGCGTTTCTTACCTCCAAACTGCCATATCTCGCGAACGGATTGACCAATCCGCAAAATTTCTGTTGCATCTGAGAGTAGAAACTCGCCCGATTACAACACTATGCGTACTTTTCCCCTAGGCCGTTCTAGTTATTCGTTTCGAGCATCAGAACTGCGAAAATTCTGAGTTTCTCAAGCGTTTCTTACATCCAAACTGCCATATCTCGCGAACGGATTGACCAATCCGCAAAATTTCTGTTGCATCTGAAGGTAGAAACTCGCCCGATTACAACACTATGCGTACTTTTCCCCTAGGCCGTTCTAGTTATTCGTTTCGAGCATCAGAACTGCGAAAATTTTGAGTTTCTCAAGCGTTTCTCACCTACAAACTGCCACATCTCGCGAACGGATTGTCCAATCCGCAAAATTTCTGATGCATCTTAAAGTAGAAACTCGCCCGATTACAACTGTGCGCGTACTTTTCCCCTAGCCCGTTCTAGTTATTCGTTTCGAGCATCAGAACTGCGAAAATTTTGAGTTTCTCAAGCGTTTCTTACCTCCAAACTGCCATATCTCGCGAACGGATTGACCAATCCGCAAAATTTCTGTTGCATCTGAAAGTAGAAACTCGCCCGATTACAACGGTATGCGTACTTTTCCCCTAGGCCGTTCTAGTTATTCGTTTCGAGCATCAGAACTGCGAAAATTTTGAGTTTCTCAAGCGTTTCTTACCTCCAAACTGCCATATCTCGCGAACGGATTGACCAATCCGCAAAATTTCTATTGCATCTGAAAGTAGAAACTCGCCCGATTACAACGGTATGCGTACTTTTCCCCTAGCCCGTTCTAGTTATTCGTTTCGAGCAACAGAACTGCGAAAATTTTGAGTTTCTCAAGCTTTGCTTACCTCCAAACTGCCATATCTCGCGAACGGATAGACCAATCCGCAAAATTTCTGTTGCATCTGAAAGTAGAAACTCGCCCGATTACAACGGTGTGCGTACTTTTCCCCTAGGCCGTTCTAGTTATGCTTATCGAGCATCAGAACTGCGAAAATTTTGAGTTTCTCGAGCGTTTCTTACCTCCAAACTGCCATATCTCGCGAACGGATTGACCAATCCGCAAAATTTCTGTTGCATCTGAAAGTAGAATCTCGCCCGATTACAACACTATGCGTACTTTTCCCCTAGGCCGTTCTAGTTATTCGTTTCGAGCATCAGAACTGCGAAAATTCTGAGTTTCTCAAGCGTTTCTTACATCCAAACTGCCATATCTCGCGAACGGATTGACCAATCCGCAAAATTTCTGTTGCATCTGAAGGTAGAAACTCGCCCGATTACAACGGTATGCGTACTTTTCCCCTAGCCCGTTCTAGTTATTCGTTTCGAGCATCAGAACTGCGAAAATTTTGAGTTTCTCAAGCGTTTCTTTCCTCCAAACTGCCATATCTCGCGAACGGATTGACTAATCCGCAAAATTTCTGTTGCATCTGACAGTAGAAACTCGCCCGATTACATCGGTATGCGTACTTTTCTCCTAGGCCGTTCTAGTTATTCGTTTCGAGCATCAGAACTGCGAAAATTTTGAGTTTCTCAAGCGTTTCTTACCTCCAAACTGCCATATCTCGCGAACGGATTGACCAATCAGCAAAATTTCTGTTGCATCTGAAAGTAGAAACTCGCCCGATTACAACGGTATGCGTACTTTTCCCCTAGTCCGTTCTAGTTATTCGTTTCGAGCATCAGAACTGCGAAAATTTTGAGTTTCTCAAGCGTTTCTTACCTCCAAACTGCCATATCTCGCGAACGGATTGACCAATCCGCAAAATTTCTGTTGCATCTGAAAGTAGAAACTCGCCCGATTACAACGGTATGCGTACTTTTCCCCTAGACCGTTCTGGTTATTCGTTTCGAGCATTAGAACTGTGAAAATTTTGAGTTTCTCAAGCGTTTCTTACCTCCAAACTGCCATATCTCGCGAACGGATTGACCAATCCGCAAAATTTCTGTTGCATCTGAAAGTAGAAACTCGCCCGATTACAACGGTATGCGTACTTTTCCCCTAGGCCGTTCTAGTTATTCGTTTCGAGCATCAGAACTGAAAAAATGTTGAGTTTCTCAAGCGTTTCTTACCTACAAACTGCAATATCTCGCGAACGGATTGACCAATCCGCAAAATTTCTGTTGCATCTGAAAGTAGAAAGTCGCCCGATTACAACGGTATGCGTACTTTTCCCCTAGTCCGTTCTAGTTATTCGTTTCGAGCATCAGAACTGCGAAAATTTTGAGTTTCTCAAACGTTTCTTACCTCCAAACTGCCATATCTCGCGAACGGATTGACCAATCCGCAAAATTTCTGTTGCATCTGAAAGTAGAATCTCGCCCGATTACAACGGTGTGCGTACTTTTCCCCTAGGCCGTTCTAGTTATTCGTTTCGAGCATCAGAACTGCGAAAATTTTGAGTTTCTCAAGCGTTTCTTACCTCCAAACTGCCATATCTCGCGAACGGATTGACCAATCCGCAAAATTTCTGTTGCATCTGAAAGTAGAAACTCGCCCGATTACAACGGTATGCGTACTTTTCCCCTAGGCCGTTCTAGTTATTCGTTTCGAGCATCAGAACTGCGAAAATTTTGAGTTTCTCAAGCGTTTCTCACGTACAAACTGCCACATCTCGCGAACGGATTGACCAATCCGCAAAATTTCTGTTGCATCTGAAAGTAGAAACTCGCCCGATTACAACGGTAGGTGTAGTTTCCCCCTAGGCCGTTCTAGTTATTCGTTTCGAGCATCAGAACTGCGAAAATTCTGAGTTTCTCAAGCGTTTCTTACATCCAAACTGCCATATCTCGCGAACGGATTGACCAATCCGCAAAATTTCTGTTGCATCTGAAGGTAGAAACTCGCCCGATTACAACGGTATGCGTACTTTTCCCCTAGGCGGTTCTAGTTATTCGTTTCGAGCATCAGAACTGCGAAAATTTTGAGTTTCTCAAGCGTTTCTCACCTACAAACTGCCACATCTCGCGAACGGATTGTCCAATCCGCAAAATTTCTGATGCATCTTAAAGTAGAAACTCGCCCGATTACAACTGTGTGCGTACTTTTCCCCTAGGCGGTTCTAGTTATTCGTTTCGAGCATCAGAACTGCGAAAATTTTGAGTTTCTCAAGCGTTGCTTACCTCCAAACTGCCATACCTCACGAACGGATTGACCAATCCGCAAAATTTCTGTTGCATCTGAAAGTAGAAACTCGCCCGATTACAACGGTGTTCGTACTTTTCCCCTAGGCCGTTCTTGTTATTCGTTTCGAGCATCAGAACCGCGAAAATTTTGAGTTTCTCAAGCGTTTCTTACATCCAAACCGCCATATCTCGCGAACGGATTGACCAATCCGCAAAATTTCTGATGCATCTGAAAGTAGAAACTCGCCCGATTACAGCGGTATGCGTACGTTTCCCCTAGGCCGTTCTGGTTATTCGTTTCGAGAATCAGAACCGCGAAAATTTTGAGTTTCTCAAGCGTTTCTTACATCCAAACCGCCATATCTCGCGAACGGATTGACCAATCCGCAAAATTTCTGTTGCATCTGAAAGTAGAAACTCGCCCGATTACAGCGGTATGCGTACGTTTCCCCTAGGCCGTTCTGGTTATTCGTTTCGAGCATCAGAACTGTGAAAATTTTGAGTTTCTCAACCGTTTCTTACCTCCGAACTGCCATATCTCGCGAACGGATTGACCAATCCGCAAAATTTCTGTTGCATCTGAAAGTAGAAACTCGCCCGATTACAACCGGTGTGCGTACTTTTCCCCTAGGCCGTTCTAGTTGTGCTTGTCGAGCATCAGAACTGCGAAAATTTTGAGTTTCTCGAGCGTTTCTTACCTCCAAACTGCCATATCTCGCGAACGGATTGACCAATCCGCAAAATTTCTGTTGCATCTGAAAGTAGAAATTCGCCCGATTACAACTACATGCGTACTTTTCCCCTAGCCCGTTCTAGTTATTCGTTTCGAGCAACAGAACTGCGAAAATTTTGAGTTTCTCAAGCGTTGCTTACCTCCAAACTGCCATATCTCGCGAACGGATTGACCAATCCGCAAAATTTCTGTTGCATCTGAAAGTAGAAACTCGCCCGATTACAACGGTATGCGTACTTTTCCCCTAGACCGTTCTAGTTATGCTTGTCGAGCATCAGAACTGCGAAAATTTTGAGTTTCTCAAGCGTTTCTTACCTCCAAATTGCCATATCTCGCGAACGGATTGACCAGTCCGCAAAATTTCTGTTGCATCTGAAAGTAGAAACTCGCCCGATTACAACGGTATGCGTACTTTTCCCCTAGGCCGTTGTAGTTATTCGTTTCGAGCATGAGAACTGCGAAAATTTTGGGTTTCTCAAGCGTTGCTTACCTCCAAACTGCCATATCTCGCGAACGGATTGACCAATCCGCAAAATTTCTGTTGCATCTGAAAGTAGAAACTCGCCCGATTACAACGGTATGCGTGCTTTTCCCCTAGGCCGTTCTAGTTATTCGTTTCGAGCATCAGAACTGCGAAAATTTTGAGTTTCTCAAGCGTTTCTTACATCCAAACTGCCATATTTCGCGAACGGATTGACCAATCCGCAAAATTTCTGTTGCATCTGAAAGTAGAAACTCGCCCGATTACAACGGTATGCGTACTTTTCCCCTAGGCCGTTCTAGTTATTCGTTTCGAGCATCAGAACTGCGAAAATTTTGAGTTTCTCAAGCGTTTCTCACCTACAAACAGCCACATCTCGCGAACGTATTGTCCAATCCGCAAAATTTGTGATGCATCTGAAAGTAGAAACTCGCCCGATTACAACGTTATGCGTACTTTTCCCCTAGCCCGTTCTAGTTAATCGTTTCGAGCAACAGAACTGCGAAAATTTTGAGTTTCTCAAGCGTTGCTTACCTCCAAACTGCCATATCTCGCGAACGGATTGCCCAATCAGCAAAATTTCTGTTGCATCTGAAAGTAGAAACTCGCTCGATTACAACGGTGTGCGTACTTTTCCCCTAGGCCGTTCTTGTTATTCGTTTCGAGCATCAGAACCGCGAAAATTTTGAGTTTCTCAAGCGTTTCTTACATCCAAACTGCCATATCTCGCGAACGGATTGATCAATCCGCAAAAGTTCTGTTGCATCTGAAAGTAGAAACTCGCCCGATTACAACGGTATGCGTACATTTCCCCTAGGCCGTTCTAGTTATTCGTTTCGAGCATCAGAACTGCGAAAATTTTGAGTTTCTCAAGCGTTTCTTACCTCCAAACTGCCATATCTCGCGAACGGATTGACCAATCCGCAAAATTTCTGTTGCATCTGAAAGTAGAAACTCGCCCGATTACAACACTATGCGTACTTTTCCCCTAGGCCGTTCTAGTTATTCGTTTCGAGCATCAGAACTGCGAAAATTCTGAGTTTCTCAAGCGTTTCTTACATCCAAACTGCCATATCTCGCGAACGGATTGACCAATCCGCAAAATTTCTGTTGCATCTGAAGGTAGAAACTCGCCCGATTACAACGGTATGCGTACTTTTCCCCTAGCCCGTTCTAGTTATTCGTTTCGAGCATCAGAACTGCGAAAATTTTGAGTTTCTCAAGCGTTTCTTACCTCCAAACTGCCATATCTCGCGAACGGATTGACCAATCCGCAAAATTTCTGTTGCATCTGAAAGTAGAAACTCGCCCGATTACAACGGTATGCGTCCTTTTCCCCTAGGCCGTTCTAGTTATTCGTTTCGAGCATCAGAACTGCGAAAATTTTGAGTTTCTCAAGCGTTTCTCACCTACAAACTGCCACATCTCGCGAACGGATTGTCCAATCCGCAAAATTTCTGATGCATCTTAAAGTAGAAACTCGCCCGATTACAACTGTGCGCGTACTTTTCCCCTAGCCCGTTCTAGTTATTCGTTTCGAGCATCAGAACTGCGAAAATTTTGAGTTTCTCAAGCGTTTCTTACCTCCAAACTGCCATATCTCGCGAACGGATTGACCAATCCGCAAAATTTCTGTTGCATCTGAAAGTAGAAACTCGCCCGATTACAACGGTATGCGTACTTTTCCCCTAGGCCGTTCTAGTTATTCGTTTCGAGCATCAGAACTGCGAAAATTTTGAGTTTCTCAAGCGTTTCTTACCTCCAAACTGCCATATCTCGCGAACGGATTGACCAATCCGCAAAATTTCTATTGCATCTGAAAGTAGAAACTCGCCCGATTACAACGGTATGCGTACTTTTCCCCTAGCCCGTTCTAGTTATTCGTTTCGAGCAACAGAACTGCGAAAATTTTGAGTTTCTCAAGCGTTGCTTACCTCCAAACTGCCATATCTCGCGAACGGATAGACCAATCCGCAAAATTTCTGTTGCATCTGAAAGTAGAAACTCGCCCGATTACAAAGGTGTGCGTACTTTTCCCCTAGGCCGTTCTAGTTATGCTTATCGAGCATCAGAACTGCGAAAATTTTGAGTTTCTCGAGCGTTTCTTACCTCCAAACTGCCATATCTCGCGAACGGATTGACCAATCCGCAAAATTTCTGTTGCATCTGAAAGTAGAATCTCGCCCGATTACAACACTATGCGTACTTTTCCCCTAGGCCGTTCTAGTTATTCGTTTCGAGCATCAGAACTGCGAAAATTCTGAGTTTCTCAAGCGTTTCTTACATCCAAACTGCCATATCTCGCGAACGGATTGACCAATCCGCAAAATTTCTGTTGCATCTGAAGGTAGAAACTCGCCCGATTACAACGGTATGCGTACTTTTCCCCTAGCCCGTTCTAGTTATTCGTTTCGAGCATCAGAACTGCGAAAATTTTGAGTTTCTCAAGCGTTTCTTACCTCTAAACTGCCATATCTCGCGAACGGATTGACCAATCCGCAAAATTTCTGTTGCATCTGAAAGTAGAAACTCGCCCGATTACAACGGTATGCGTACTTTTCCCCTAGGCCGTTCTAGTTATTCGTTTCGAGCATCAGAACTGCGAAAATTTTGAGTTTCTCAAGCGTTTCTCACCTACAAACTGCCACATCTCGCGAACGGATTGTCCAATCCGCAAAATTTCTGATGCATCTTAAAGTAGAAACTCGCCCGATTACAACTGTGTGCGTACTTTTCCCCTAGCCCGTTCTAGTTATTCGTTTCGAGCATCAGAACTGCGAAAATTTTGAGTTTCTCAAGCGTTTCTTACCTCCAAACTGCCATATCTCGCGAACGGATTGACCAATCCGCAAAATTTCTGTTGCATATGAAGGTAGAAACTCGCCCGATTACAACACTGTGCGTACTTTTGCCCTGGGCCGTTCTAGTTATTCGTTTCCAGCATCAGAACTGCGAAAATTTTGAGTTTCTCAAGCGTTTCTTACCTCCAAACTGCCATATCTCGCGAACGGATTGACCAATCAGCAAAATTTCTGTTGCATCTGAAAGTAGAAACTCGCCCGATTACAACCGGTGGGCGTACTTTTCCCCTAGGCCGTTCTAGTTGTGCTTGTCGAGCATCAGAACTGCGAAAATTTTGAGTTTCTCGAGCGTTTCTTACCTCCAAACTGCCGTATCTCGCGAACGTATTGACCAATCCGCAAAATTTCTGTTGCATCTGAAAGTAGAAATTCGCCGGATTACAACTACATGCGTACTTTTCCCCTAGCCCGTACTAGTTATTCGTTTCGAGCAACAGAACTGCGAAAATTTTGAGTTTCCCAAGCGTTGCTTACCTCCAAACTGCCATATCTCGCGAACGGATTGACCAATCCGCAAAATTTCTGTTGCATCTGAAAGTAGAAACTCGCCCGATTACAACGGTGTGCGTACTTTTCCCCTAGGCCGTTCTTGTTATTCGTTTCGAGCATCAGAACCGCGAAAATTTTCAGTTTCTCAAGCGTTTCTTACATCCAAACTGCCATATCTCGCGAACGGATTGACCAATCCGCAAAATTTCTGTTGCATCTGAAAGTAGAAACTCGCCCGATTACAACGGTATGCGTACTTTTCCCCTAGGCCGTTCTAGTTATTCGTTTCGAGCATCAGAACTGCGAAAATTTTGAGTTTCTCAAGCGTTTCTTACCTCCAAACTGCCATATTTCGCGAACGGATTGACCAATCCCCAAAATTTCTGTTGCATCTGAAAGTAGAAACTCGCCCGATTACAACGGTATGCGTACTTTTCCCCTAGGCCGTTCTAGTTATTCGTTTCGAGCATCAGAACTGCGAAAATTTTGAGTTTCTCAAGCGTTTCTCACCTACAAACAGCCACATCTCGCGAACGTATTGTCCAATCCGCAAAATTTGTGATGCATCTGAAAGTAGAAACTCGCCCGATTACAACTGTATGCGTACTTTTTCCCTAGCCCGTTCTAGTTATTCGTTTCGAGCAACAGAACTGCGAAAATTTTGAGTTTCTCAAGCGTTGCTTACCTCCAAACTGCCATATCTCGCGAACGGATTGCCCAATCAGCAAAATTTCTGTTGCATCTGAAAGTAGAAACTCGCCCGATTACAACGGTGTGCGTACTTTTCCCCTAGGCCGTTCTTGTTATTCGTTTCGAGCATCAGAACCGCGAAAATTTTGAGTTTCTCAAGCGTTTCTTACATCCAAACTGCCATATCTCGCGAACGGATTGACCAATCCGCAAAAGTTCTGTTGCATCTGAAAGTAGAAACTCGCCCGATTACAACGGTATGCGTACTTTTCCCCTAGGCCGTTCTAGTTATTCGTTTCGAGCATCAGAACTGCGAAAATTTTGAGTTTCTCAAGCGTTTCTTACCTCCAAACTGCCATATCTCGCGAACGGATTGACCAATCCGCAAAATTTCTGTTGCATCTGAAAGTAGAAACTCGCCCGATTACAACGGTATGCGTACTTTTCCCCTAGCCCGTTCTAGTTATTCGTTTCGAGCAACAGAACTGCGAAAATTTTGAGTTTCTCAAGCGTTGCTTACCTCCAAACTGCCATATCTCGCGAACGGATTGACCAATCCGCAAAATTTCTGTTGCATCCGAAAGTAGAAACTCGCCCGATTACAACGGTGTGCGTACTTTTCCCCTAGGCCGTTCTAGTTATGCTTATCGAGCATCAGAACTGCGAAAATTTTGAGTTTCTCGAGCGTTTCTTACCTCCAAACTGCCATATCTCGCGAACGGATTGACCAATCCGCAAAATTTCTGTTGCATCTGAAAGTAGAAACTCGCCCGATTACAACACTATGCGTACTTTTCCCCTAGGCCGTTCTAGTTATTCGTTTCGAGCATCAGAACTGCGAAAATTTTGAGTTTCTCAAGCGTTTCTTACTTCCAAACTGCCATATCTCGCGAACGGATTGACCAATCCGCAAAATTTCTGTTGCATCTGAAGGTAGAAACTCGCCCGATTACAACGGTATGCGTACTTTTCCCCTAGGCCGTTCTAGTTATTCGTTTCGAGCATCAGAACTGCGAAAATTTTGAGTTTCTCAAGCGTTTCTCACATACAAACTGCCACATCTCGCGAACGGATTGACCAATCCGCAAAATTTCTGTTGCGTCTGAAAGTAGAAACTCGCCCGATTACAACGGTGTGCGTACTTTTCCCCTAGGCCGTTCTTGTTACTCGTTTCGAGCATCAGAACCGCGAAAATTTTGAGTTTCTCAAGCGTTTCTTACTTCCAAACTGCCATATCTCGCGAACGGATTGAGCAATCCGCAAAATTTCTGTTGCATCTGAAGGTAGAAACTCGCCCGATTACAACGGTATACGTACTTTTCCCCTAGGCCGTTCTAGTTATTCGTTTCGAGCATCAGAACTGCGAAAATTTTGAGTTTCTCAAGCGTTTCTTACCTCCAAACTGCCATATCTCGCGAACGGATTGACCAATCCGCAAAATTTCTGTTGCATCTGAAAGTAGAAACTCGCCCGATTACAACGGTATGCGTACTTTTCCCCTAGGCCGTTCTAGTTATTCGTTTCGAGCATCAGAACTGCGAAAATTTTGAGTTTCTCAAGCGTTTCTCACGTACAAACTGCCACATCTCGCGAACGGATTGACCAATCCGCAAAATTTCTGTTACATCTGAAAGTAGAAACTCGCCCGATTACAACGGTGTGCGTACTTTTCCCCTAGGCCGTTCTAGTTATTCGTTTTGAGCATCAGAACCGCGAAAATTTTGAGTTTCTCGAGCGTTTCTTACATCCAAACTGCCATATCTCGCGAACGGATTGACCAATCCGCAAAATTTCTGTTGCATCTGAAAGTAGAAACTCGCCCGATTACATCGGTGTGCGTACTTTTCCCCTAGGCCGTTCTAGTTATGCTTGTCGAGCATCAGAACTGCGAAAATTTTGAGTTTCTCGAGCGTTTCTTACATCCAAACTGCCATATCTCGCGAACGGATTGACCAATCCGCAAAATTTCTGTTGCATCTGAAAGTAGAAACTCGCCCGATTACAACGGTGTGCGTACTTTTCCCCTAGGCCGTTCTTGTTACTCGTTTCGAGCATCAGAACCGCGAAAATTTTGAGTTTCTCAAGCGTTTCTTACTTCCAAACTGCCATATCTCGCGAACGGATTGACCAATCCGCAAAATTTCTGTTGCATCTGAAGGTAGAAACTCGCCCGATTACAACGGTATACGTACTTTTCCCCTAGGCCGTTCTAGTTATTCGTTTCGAGCATCAGAACTGCGAAAATTTTGAGTTTCTCAAGCGTTTCTTACCTCCAAACTGCCATATCTCGCGAACGGATTGACCAATCCGCAAAATTTCTGTTGCATCTGAAAGTAGAAACTCGCCCGATTACAACGGTATGCGTACTTTTCCCCTAGGCCGTTCTAGTTATTCGTTTCGAGCATCAGAACTGCGAAAATTTTGAGTTTCTCAAGCGTTTCTCACGTACAAACTGCCACATCTCGCGAACGGATTGACCAATCCGCAAAATTTCTGTTACATCTGAAAGTAGAAACTCGCCCGATTACAACGGTGTGCGTACTTTTCCCCTAGGCCGTTCTAGTTATTCGTTTTGAGCATCAGAACCGCGAAAATTTTGAGTTTCTCGAGCGTTTCTTACATCCAAACTGCCATATCTCGCGAACGGATTGACCAATCCGCAAAATTTCTGTTGCATCTGAAAGTAGAAACTCGCCCGATTACATCGGTGTGCGTACTTTTCCCCTAGGCCGTTCTAGTTATGCTTGTCGAGCATCAGAACTGCGAAAATTTTGAGTTTCTCGAGCGTTTCTTACATCCAAACTGCCATATCTCGCGAACGGATTGACCAATCCGCAAAATTTCTGTTGCATCTGAAAGTAGAAACTCGCCCGATTACAACGGTGTGCGTACTTTTCCCCTAGGCCGTTCTTGTTACTCGTTTCGAGCATCAGAACCGCGAAAATTTTGAGTTTCTCAAGCGTTTCTTACTTCCAAACTGCCATATCTCGCGAACGGATTGACCAATCCGCAAAATTTCTGTTGCATCTGAAGGTAGAAACTCGCCCGATTACAACGGTATACGTACTTTTCCCCTAGGCCGTTCTAGTTATTCGTTTCGAGCATCAGAACTGCGAAAATTTTGAGTTTCTCAAGCGTTTCTTACCTCCAAACTGCCATATCTCGCGAACGGATTGACCAATCCGCAAAATTTCTGTTGCATCTGAAAGTAGAAACTCGCCCGATTACAACGGTATGCGTACTTTTCCCCTAGGTCGTTCTAGTTATTCGTTTCGAGCATCAGAACTGCGAAAATTTTGAGTTTCTCAAGCGTTTCTCACCTACAAACTGCCACATCTCGCGAACGGATTGTCCAATCCGCAAAATTTCTGATGCATCTGAGAGTAGAAACTCGCCCGATTACAACTGTATGCGTACTTTTCCCCTAGGCCGTTCTTGTTATTCGTTTCGAGCATCAGAACCGCGAAAATTTTGAGTTTCTCAAGCGTTTCTTACCTCCAAACTGCCATATCTCGCGAGCGGATTGACCAATCCGCAAAATTTCTGTTGCATCTGAAAGTAGAAACTCGCCCGATTACAACGGTATGCGTACTTTTCCCCTAGCCCGTTCTAGTTATTCGTTTCGAGCAACAGAACTGCGAAAATTTTGAGTTTCTCAAGCGTTGCTTACCTCCAAGCTGCCATATCTCGCGAACGGATTGACCAATCCGCAAAATTTCTGTTGCATCTAAAGTAGAAACTCGCCCGATTACAACGGTGTGCGTACTTTTCCCCTAGGCCGTTCTAGTTATGCTTGTCGAGCATCAGAACTGCGAAAATTTTGAGTTTCTCGAGCGCTTCTTACCTCCAAACTGTCATATCTCGCGAACGGATTGACCAATCCGCAAAATTTCTGTTGCATCTGAAAGTAGAAACTCGCCCGATTACAACGGTATGCGTACTTTTCCCCTAGGGCGTTCTGGTTATTCGTTTCGAGCATCAGAATTGTGATAATTTTGAGTTTCTCAACCGTTTCTTACCTCCAAACTGCCATATCTCGCGAACGGATTGACCAATCCGCAAAATTTCTATTGCATCTGAAAGTAGAAACTCGCCCAATTACAACGGTGTGCGTACTTTTCCCCTAGGCCGTTCTAGTTATGCTTGTCGAGCATCAGAACTGCGAAAATTTTGAGTTTCTCGAGCGTTTCTTACCTCCAAACTGCCATATCTCGCGAACGGATTGACCAATCCGCAAAATTTTTATTGCATCTGAAAGTAGAAACTCGCCCGATTACAACCGTGTGCGTACTTTTCCCCTAGGCCGTTCTAGTTATGCTTGTCGAGCATCAGAACTGCGAAAATTTTGAGTTTCTCGAGCGTTTCTTACCACCAAACTGCCATATCTCGCGAACGGATTGACCAATCCGCAAAATTTCTATTGCATCTGAAAGTAGAAACTCGCCCGATTACAACGGTATGCGTACTTTTCCCCTAGGGCGTTCTGGTTATTCGTTTCGAGCATCAGAATTGTGATAATTTTGAGTTTCTCAACCGTTTCTTACCTCCAAACTGCCATATCTCGCGAACGGATTGACCAATCCGCAAAATTTCTGTTGCATCTGAAAGTAGAAATTCGCCCGATTACAACTGTATGCGTACTTTTCCCCTAGCCCGTTCTAGTTATTCGTTTCGAGCAACAGAACTGCGAAAATTTTGAGTTTCCCAAGCGTTGCTTACCTCCAAACTGCCATATCTCGCGAACGGATTGACCAATCCGCAAAATTTCTGTTGCATCTGAAAGTAGAAACTCGCCCGATTACAACGGTGTGCGTACTTTTCCCCTAGGCCGTTATTGTTATTCGTTTCGAGCATCAGAACCGCGAAAATTTTGAGTTTCTCAAGCGTTTCTTACCTCCAAACTGCAATATCTCGCGAACGGATTGACCAATCCGCAAAATTTCTGTTGCATCTGAAAGTAGAAACTCGCCCGATTACAACGGTATGCGTACTTTTCCCCTAGGCCGTTCTAGTTATTCGTTTCGAGCATCAGAACTGCGAAAATTTTGAGTTTCTCGAGCGTTTCTTACCACCAAACTGCCATATCTCGCGAACGGATTGACCAATCCGCAAAATTTCTATTGCATCTGAAAGTAGAAACTCGCCCGATTACAACGGTATGCGTACTTTTCCCCTAGGGCGTTCTGGTTATTCGTTTCGAGCATCAGAATTGTGATAATTTTGAGTTTCTCAACCGTTTCTTACCTCCAAACTGCCATATCTCGCGAACGGATTGACCAATCCGCAAAATTTCTGTTGCATCTGAAAGTAGAAACTCACCCGATTACAACGGTGCGCGTACTTTTCCCATAGGCCGTTATTGTTATTCGTTTCGAGCATCAGAACCGCGAAAATTTTAAGTTTCTCAAGCGTTTCTTACCTCCAAACTGCCATATCTCGCGAACGGATTGACCAATCCGCGAAATTTCTGTTGCATCGGAAAGTAAAAACTCGCCCGATTACAACGGTGTGCGTACTTTTCCCCTAGGCCGTTCTAGTTATTCGTTTCGAGCATCAGAACTGCGAAAATCTTGAGTTTCTCAAGCGTTTCTTACCTCCAAACTGCCATATCTCGCGAACGGATTGACCAATCCGCAAAATTTCTGTTGCATCTGAAAGTAGAAATTCGCCCGATTACAACTGTATGCGTACTTTTCCCCTAGCCCGTTCTAGTTATTCGTTTCGAGCAACAGAACTGCGAAAATTTTGAGTTTCTCAAGCGTTTCTTACCTCCAAACTGCCATATCTCGCGAACGGATTGACCAATCCGCGAAATTTCTGTTGCATCGGAAAGTAGAAACTCGCCCGATTACGACGGTATGCGTACTTTTCCCCTAGCCCGTTCTAGTTATTCGTTTCGAGCAACAGAACTGCGAAAATTTTGAGTTTCTCAAGCGTTGCTTACCTCCAAACTGCCATATCTCGCGAACGGATTGACCAATCCGCAAAATTTCTGTTGCATCTGAAAGTAGAAATTCGCCCGATTACAACTGTTTGCGTACTTTTCCCCTAGCCCGTTCTAGTTATTCGTTTCGAGCAACAGAACTGCGAAAATTTTGAGTTTCTCAAGCGTTGCTTACCTCCAAACTGCCATATCTCGCGAACGGTTTGACCAATCCGCAAAATTTCTGTTGCATCTGAAAGTAGAAACTCGCCCGATTACAACTGTATGCCTACTTTTCCCCTAGCCCGTTCTAGTTATTCGTTTCGAGCATCAGAACTGCGAAAATTTTGAGTTTCTCAAGCGTTTCTTACCTCCAAACTGCCATATCTCGCGAACGGATTGACCAATCCGCAAAATTTCTGTTGCATCTGAAAGTAGAAACTCGCCCGATTACAACGGTATGCGTACTTTTCCCCTAGGCCGTTCTAGTTATTCGTTTCGAGCATCAGAACTGCGAAAATTTTGAGTTTCTCAAGCGTTTCTTACCTCCAAACTGCCATATCTCGCGAACGGATTGACCAATCCGCAAAATTTCTGTTGCATCTGAAAGTAGAAACTCGCCCGATTACAACACTGTGCGTACTTTTCCCCTAGGCCGTTCTAGTTATTCGTTTCGAGCATCAGAACTGCGAAAATTTTGAGTTTCTCAAGCGTTTCTTACTTCCAAACTGCCATATCTCGCGAACGGATTGACCAATCCGCAAAATTTCTGTTGCATCTGAAAGTAGAAACTCGCCCGATTACAACACTATGCGTACTTTTCCCCTAGGCCGTTCTAGTTATTCGTTTCGAGCATCAGAACTGCGAAAATTTTGAGTTTCTCAAGCGTTTCTTACTTCCAAACTGTCATATCTCGCGAACGGATTGACCAATCCGCAAAATTTCTGTTGCATCTGAAAGTAGAAACTCGCCCGATTACAACGGTATGCGTACTTTTCCCCTAGGGCGTTCTGGTTATTCGTTTCGAGCATCAGAATTGTGATAATTTTGAGTTTCTCAACCGTTTCTTACCTACAAACTGCCATATCTCGCGAACGGATTGACCAATCCGCAAAATTTCTGTTGCATCTGAAAGTAGAAACTCGCCCAATTACAACGGTGTGCGTACTTTTCCCCTAGGCCGTTCTAGTTATGCTTGTCGAGCATCAGAACTGCGAAAATTTTGAGTTTCTCGAGCGTTTCTTACCTCCAAACTGCCATATCTCGCGAACGGATTGACCAATCCGCAAAATTTTTGTTGCATCTGAAAGTAGAAACTCGCCCGATTACAACGGTGTGCGTACTTTTCCCCTAGGCCGCCCTAGTTATTCGTTTCGAGCATCAGAACTGCAAAAATTTTGAGTTTCTCAAGCGTTTCTTACTTCCAAACTGCCATATCTCGCGAACGGATTGAGCAATCCGCAAAATTTCTGTTGCATCTGAAAGTAGAAACTCGCCCGATTACAACGGTATGCGTACTTTTCCCCTAGGGCGTTCTGGTTATTCGTTTCGAGCATCAGAATTGTGATAATTTTGAGTTTCTCAACCGTTTCTTACCTCCAAACTGCCATATCTCGCGAACGGATTGACCAATCCGCAAAATTTCTGTTGCATCTGAAAGTAGAAATTCGCCCGATTACAACTGTATGCGTACTTTTCCCCTAGCCCGTTCTAGTTATTCGTTTCGAGCAACAGAACTGCGAAAATTTTGAGTTTCCCAAGCGTTGCTTACCTCCAAACTGCCATATCTCGCGAACGGATTGACCAATCCGCAAAATTTCTGTTGCATCTGAAAGTAGAAACTCGCCCGATTACAACGGTGTGCGTACTTTTCCCCTAGGCCGTTATTGTTATTCGTTTCGAGCATCAGAACCGCGAAAATTTTGAGTTTCTCAAGCGTTTCTTACCTCCAAACTGCAATATCTCGCGAACGGATTGACCAATCCGCAAAATTTCTGTTGCATCTGAAAGTAGAAACTCGCCCGATTACAACGGTGTGCGTACTTTTCCCCTAGGCCGTTCTAGTTATGCTTGTCGAGCATCAGAACTGCGAAAATTTTGAGTTACTCGAGCGTTTCTTACCTCCAAACTGCAATATCTCGCGAACGGATTGACCAATCCGCAAAATTTCTGTTGCATCTGAAAGTAGAAACTCGCCCGATTACAACGGTGCGCGTACTTTTCCCATAGGCCGTTATTGTTATTCGTTTCGAGCATCAGAACCGCGAAAATTTTAAGTTTCTCAAGCGTTTCTTACCTCCAAACTGCCATATCTCGCGAACGGATTGACCAATCCGCGAAATTTCTGTTGCATCGGAAAGTAAAAACTCGCCCGATTACAACGGTATGCGTACTTTTCCCCTAGGGCGTTCTGGTTATTCGTTTCGAGCATCAGAATTGTGATAATTTTGAGTATCTCAACCGTTTCTTACCTCCAAACTGCCATATCTCGCGAACGGATTGACCAATCCGCAAAATTTCTGTTGCATCTGAAAGTAGAAATTCGCCCGATTACAACTGTATGCGTACTTTTCCCCTAGGCCGTTCTAGTTATGCTTGTCGAGCATCAGAACTGCGAAAATTTTGAGTTACTCGAGCGTTTCTTACCTCCAAACTGCAATATCTCGCGAACGGATTGACCAATCCGCAAAATTTCTGTTGCATCTGAAAGTAGAAACTCGCCCGATTACAACGGCATGCGTACTTTTCCCCTAGGTCGTCCTTGTTATTCGTTTCGAGCATCAGAACTGCGGAAATTTTGAGTTTCTCAAGCGTTTCTTACCTCCAAACTGCCATATCTCGCGAACGGATTGTCCAATCCGCAAAATTTCTGATGCATCTGAAAGTAGAAACTCGCCCGATTACAACTGTATGCGTACTTTTCCCCTAGCCCGTTCTAGTTATTCGTTTCGAGCAACAGAACTGCGAAAATTTTGAGTTTCTCAAGCATTGCTTACCTCCAAACTGCCATATCTCGCGAACGGATTGAACAATCCGCAAAATTTCTGTTGCATCTGAAAGTAGAAACTCGCCCGATTACAACGGTGTGCGTACTTTTCCCCTAGGCCGTTCTAGTTATTCGTTTCGAGCATCAGAACTGCGAAAATTTTGAGTTTCTCAAGCGTTTCTCACCTACAAACTGCCACATCTCGCGAACGGATTGTCCAATCCGCAAAATTTCTGATGCATCTGAAAGTAGAAACTCGCGCGATTACAACGGTATGCGTACTTTTCCCCTAGGCCGCCCTAGTTATTCATTTCGAGCATCAGAACTGCGCAAATGTTGAGTTTCTCAAGCGTTTCTTACCTCCAAACTGCCATATCTCGCGAACGGATTGTCCAATCCGCAAAATTTCTGATGCATCTGAAAGTAGAAACTCGCCCGATTACAACTGTATGCGTACTTTTCCCCTAGCCCGTTCTAGTTATTCGTTTCGAGCAACAGAACTGCGAAAATTTTGAGTTTCTCAAGCATTGCATACCTCCAAACTGCCACATCTCGCGAACGGATTGACCAATCCGCAAAATTTCTGTTGCATCTGAAAGTAGAAACTCGCCCGATTACAACGGTATGCGTACTTTTCCCCTAGGCCGTTCTAGTTATTCGTTTCGAGCATCAGAACTGCGAAAATTTTGAGTTTCTCAAGCGTTTCTCACCTACAAACTGCCACATCTCGCGAACGGATTGTCCAATCCGCAAAGTTTCTGATGCATCTGAAAGTAGAAACTCGCCCGATTACAACGGTATGCGTACTTTTCCGCTAGGCCGCCCTAGTTATTCGTTTCGAGCATCAGAACTGCAAAAATTTTGAGTTTCTCAAGCGTTTCTTACTTCCAAACTGCCATATCTCGCGAACGGATTGACCAATCCGCAAAATTTCTGTTGCATCTGAAAGTAGAAACTCGCCCTATTACAACGGTATGCTTACTTTTCCCCTAGGCCGTTCTAGTTATTCGTTTCGAGCATCAGAACTGCGAAAATTTTGAGTTTCTCAAGCGTTTCTTACCTACAAACTGCCATATTTCGCGAACGGACTTGACCAATCCGCAAAATTTCTGTTGCATCTGAAAGTAGAAACTCGCCCGATTACAACGGTATGCGTACTTTTCCCCTAGACCGTTCTAGTTATGCTTGTCGAGCATCAGAACTGCGAAAATTTTGAGTTTCTCAAGCGTTTCTTACCTCCAAACTGCCATATCTCGCGAACGGATTGACCAATCCGCAAAATTTCTGTTGCATCTGAAAGTAGAAACTCGCCCGAATACAACGGTATGCGTACTTTTCCCCTAGGCCGTTCTAGTTATTCGTTTCGAGCATCAGAACTGCGAAAATTTTGAGTTTCTCAAGCGTTTCTTACATCCAAACTGCCATATCTCGCGAACGGTTTGACCAATCCGCAAAATTTCTGTTGCATCTGAAAGTAGAAACTCGCCCGATTACAACGGTATGCGTACTTTTCCCCTAGGCCGTTCTAGCTATTCGTTTCGAGCATCAGAACTGCGAAAATTTTGAGTTTCTCAAGCGTTTCTTACTTCCAAACTGCCATATCTCGCGAACGGATTGACCAATCCGCAAAATTTCTGTTGCATCTGAAAGTAGAAACTCGCCCGATTACAACGGTATGCGTACTTTTCCCCTAGGCCGTTCTAGTTATTCGTTTCGAGCATCAGAACTGCGAAAATTTTGAGTTTCTCAAGCGTTTCTTACCTACAAACTGCCATATTTCGCGAACGGACTTGACCAATCCGCAAAATTTCTGTTGCATCTGAAAGTAGAAACTCGCCCGATTACAACGGTATGCGTACTTTTCCCCTAGACCGTTCTAGTTATGCTTGTCGAGCATCAGAACTGCGAAAATTTTGAGTTTCTCAAGCGTTTCTTACCTCCAAACTGCCATATCTCGCGAACGGATTGACCAATCCGCAAAATTTCTGTTGCATCTGAAAGTAGAAACTCGCCCGAATACAACGGTATGCGTACTTTTCCCCTAGGCCGTTCTAGTTATTCGTTTCGAGCATCAGAACTGCGAAAATTTTGAGTTTCTCAAGCGTTTCTTACATCCAAACTGCCATATCTCGCGAACGGTTTGACCAATCCGCAAAATTTCTGTTGCATCTGAAAGTAGAAACTCGCCCGATTACAACGGTATGCGTACTTTTCCCCTAGGCCGTTCTAGCTATTCGTTTCGAGCATCAGAACTGCGAAAATTTTGAGTTTCTCAAGCGTTTCTTACTTCCAAACTGCCATATCTCGCGAACGGATTGACCAATCCGCAAAATTTCTGTTGCATCTGAAGGTCGAAACTCGCCCGATTACAACGGTATGCGTACTTTTCCCCTAGGCCGTTCTAGTTATTCGTTTCGAGCATCAGAACTGCGAAAATTTTGAGTTTCTCAAGCGTTTCTTACCTCCAAACTGCCATATCTCGCGAACGGATTGACCAATCCGCAAAATTTCTGTTGCATCTGAAAGTAGAAACTCGCCCGATTACAACGGTATGCGTACTTTTCCCCTAGGCCGTTCTAGTTATTCGTTTCGAGCATCAGAACTGCGAAAATTTTGAGTTTCTCAAGCGTTTCTCACATACAAACTGCCACATCTCGCGAACGGATTGTCCAATCCGCAAAATT
Organism: Ptiloglossa arizonensis; assembly: GCF_051014685.1. Lineage (NCBI taxonomy): Eukaryota > Metazoa > Arthropoda > Insecta > Hymenoptera > Colletidae > Ptiloglossa > Ptiloglossa arizonensis. Next base: position 1,673,616 of record NW_027478421.1, on the reverse strand, counting down.
TCAGATGCATCTGAAAGTAGAAACTCGCCCGATTACAACGGTATGCGTACTTTTCCCCTAGACCGTTCTAGTTATGCTTGTCGAGCATCAGAACTGCGAAAATTTTGAGTTTCTCAAGCGTTTCTTACCTCCAAACTGCCATATCTCGCGAACGGATTGACCAATCCGCAAAATTTCTGTTGCATCTGAATGTAGAAACTCGCCCGATTACAACGGTGTGCGTACTTTTCCCCTAGGCCGTTCTAGTTATGCTTGTCGAGCATCAGAACTGCGAAAATTTTGAGTTACTCGAGCGTTTCTTACCTCCAAACTGCAATATCTCGCGAACGGATTGACCAATCCGCAAAATTTCTGTTGCATCTGAAAGTAGAAACTCGCCCGATTACAACGGTGCGCGTACTTTTCCCATAGGCCGTTATTGTTATTCGTTTCGAGCATCAGAACCGCGAAAATTTTAAGTTTCTCAAGCGTTTCTTACCTCCAAACTGCCATATCTCGCGAACGGATTGACCAATCCGCGAAATTTCTGTTGCATCGGAAAGTAAAAACTCGCCCGATTACAACGGTATGCGTACTTTTCCCCTAGGGCGTTCTGGTTATTCGTTTCGAGCATCAGAATTGTGATAATTTTGAGTATCTCAACCGTTTCTTACCTCCAAACTGCCATATCTCGCGAACGGATTGACCAATCCGCAAAATTTCTGTTGCATCTGAAAGTAGAAATTCGCCCGATTACAACTGTATGCGTACTTTTCCCCTAGGCCGTTCTAGTTATGCTTGTCGAGCATCAGAACTGCGAAAATTTTGAGTTACTCGAGCGTTTCTTACCTCCAAACTGCAATATCTCGCGAACGGATTGACCAATCCGCAAAATTTCTGTTGCATCTGAAAGTAGAAACTCGCCCGATTACAACGGCATGCGTACTTTTCCCCTAGGTCGTCCTTGTTATCCGTTTCGAGCATCAGAACTGCGGAAATTTTGAGTTTCTCAAGCGTTTCTTACCTCCAAACTGCCATATCTCGCGAACGGATTGTCCAATCCGCAAAATTTCTGATGCATCTGAAAGTAGAAACTCGCCCGATTACAACTGTATGCGTACTTTTCCCCTAGCCCGTTCTAGTTATTCGTTTCGAGCAACAGAACTGCGAAAATTTTGAGTTTCTCAAGCATTGCTTACCTCCAAACTGCCATATCTCGCGAACGGATTGAACAATCCGCAAAATTTCTGTTGCATCTGAAAGTAGAAACTCGCCCGATTACAACTGTATGCGTACTTTTCCCCTAGCCCGTTCTAGTTATTCGTTTCGAGCAACAGAACTGCGAAAATTTTGAGTTTCTCAAGCATTGCATACCTCCAAACTGCCACATCTCGCGAACGGATTGACCAATCCGCAAAATTTCTGTTGCATCTGAAAGTAGAAACTCGCCCGATTACAACGGTATGCGTACTTTTCCCCTAGACCGTTCTAGTTATGCTTGTCGAGCATCAGAACTGCGAAAATTTTGAGTTTCTCAAGCGTTTCTTACCTCCAAACTGCCATATCTCGCGAACGGATTGACCAATCCGCAAAATTTCTGTTGCATCTGAAAGTAGAAACTCGCCCGAATACAACGGTATGCGTACTTTTCCCCTAGGCCGTTCTAGTTATTCGTTTCGAGCATCAGAACTGCGAAAATTTTGAGTTTCTCAAGCGTTTCTTACATCCAAACTGCCATATCTCGCGAACGGTTTGACCAATCCGCAAAATTTCTGTTGCATCTGAAAGTAGAAACTCGCCCGATTACAACGGTATGCGTACTTTTCCCCTAGGCCGTTCTAGCTATTCGTTTCGAGCATCAGAACTGCGAAAATTTTGAGTTTCTCAAGCGTTTCTTACTTCCAAACTGCCATATCTCGCGAACGGATTGACCAATCCGCAAAATTTCTGTTGCATCTGAAAGTAGAAACTCGCCCGATTACAACGGTATGCGTACTTTTCCCCTAGGCCGTTCTAGTTATTCGTTTCGAGCATCAGAACTGCGAAAATTTTGAGTTTCTCAAGCGTTTCTTACCTACAAACTGCCATATTTCGCGAACGGACTTGACCAATCCGCAAAATTTCTGTTGCATCTGAAAGTAGAAACTCGCCCGATTACAACGGTATGCGTACTTTTCCCCTAGACCGTTCTAGTTATGCTTGTCGAGCATCAGAACTGCGAAAATTTTGAGTTTCTCAAGCGTTTCTTACCTCCAAACTGCCATATCTCGCGAACGGATTGACCAATCCGCAAAATTTCTGTTGCATCTGAAAGTAGAAACTCGCCCGAATACAACGGTATGCGTACTTTTCCCCTAGGCCGTTCTAGTTATTCGTTTCGAGCATCAGAACTGCGAAAATTTTGAGTTTCTCAAGCGTTTCTTACATCCAAACTGCCATATCTCGCGAACGGTTTGACCAATCCGCAAAATTTCTGTTGCATCTGAAAGTAGAAACTCGCCCGATTACAACGGTATGCGTACTTTTCCCCTAGGCCGTTCTAGCTATTCGTTTCGAGCATCAGAACTGCGAAAATTTTGAGTTTCTCAAGCGTTTCTTACTTCCAAACTGCCATATCTCGCGAACGGATTGACCAATCCGCAAAATTTCTGTTGCATCTGAAGGTCGAAACTCGCCCGATTACAACGGTATGCGTACTTTTCCCCTAGGCCGTTCTAGTTATTCGTTTCGAGCATCAGAACTGCGAAAATTTTGAGTTTCTCAAGCGTTTCTTACCTCCAAACTGCCATATCTCGCGAACGGATTGACCAATCCGCAAAATTTCTGTTGCATCTGAAAGTAGAAACTCGCCCGATTACAACGGTATGCGTACTTTTCCCCTAGGCCGTTCTAGTTATTCGTTTCGAGCATCAGAACTGCGAAAATTTTGAGTTTCTCAAGCGTTTCTCACATACAAACTGCCACATCTCGCGAACGGATTGAACAATCCGCAAAATTTCTGTTGCATCTGAAAGTAGAAACTCGCCCGATTACAACTGTATGCGTACTTTTCCCCTAGCCCGTTCTAGTTATTCGTTTCGAGCAACAGAACTGCGAAAATTTTGAGTTTCTCAAGCATTGCATACCTCCAAACTGCCACATCTCGCGAACGGATTGACCAATCCGCAAAATTTCTGTTGCATCTGAAAGTAGAAACTCGCCCGATTACAACGGTATGCGTACTTTTCCCCTAGACCGTTCTAGTTATGCTTGTCGAGCATCAGAACTGCGAAAATTTTGAGTTTCTCAAGCGTTTCTTACCTCCAAACTGCCATATCTCGCGAACGGATTGACCAATCCGCAAAATTTCTGTTGCATCTGAAAGTAGAAACTCGCCCGAATACAACGGTATGCGTACTTTTCCCCTAGGCCGTTCTAGTTATTCGTTTCGAGCATCAGAACTGCGAAAATTTTGAGTTTCTCAAGCGTTTCTTACATCCAAACTGCCATATCTCGCGAACGGTTTGACCAATCCGCAAAATTTCTGTTGCATCTGAAAGTAGAAACTCGCCCGATTACAACGGTATGCGTACTTTTCCCCTAGGCCGTTCTAGCTATTCGTTTCGAGCATCAGAACTGCGAAAATTTTGAGTTTCTCAAGCGTTTCTTACTTCCAAACTGCCATATCTCGCGAACGGATTGACCAATCCGCAAAATTTCTGTTGCATCTGAAAGTAGAAACTCGCCCGATTACAACGGTATGCGTACTTTTCCCCTAGGCCGTTCTAGTTATTCGTTTCGAGCATCAGAACTGCGAAAATTTTGAGTTTCTCAAGCGTTTCTTACCTACAAACTGCCATATTTCGCGAACGGACTTGACCAATCCGCAAAATTTCTGTTGCATCTGAAAGTAGAAACTCGCCCGATTACAACGGTATGCGTACTTTTCCCCTAGACCGTTCTAGTTATGCTTGTCGAGCATCAGAACTGCGAAAATTTTGAGTTTCTCAAGCGTTTCTTACCTCCAAACTGCCATATCTCGCGAACGGATTGACCAATCCGCAAAATTTCTGTTGCATCTGAAAGTAGAAACTCGCCCGAATACAACGGTATGCGTACTTTTCCCCTAGGCCGTTCTAGTTATTCGTTTCGAGCATCAGAACTGCGAAAATTTTGAGTTTCTCAAGCGTTTCTTACATCCAAACTGCCATATCTCGCGAACGGTTTGACCAATCCGCAAAATTTCTGTTGCATCTGAAAGTAGAAACTCGCCCGATTACAACGGTATGCGTACTTTTCCCCTAGGCCGTTCTAGCTATTCGTTTCGAGCATCAGAACTGCGAAAATTTTGAGTTTCTCAAGCGTTTCTTACTTCCAAACTGCCATATCTCGCGAACGGATTGACCAATCCGCAAAATTTCTGTTGCATCTGAAGGTCGAAACTCGCCCGATTACAACGGTATGCGTACTTTTCCCCTAGGCCGTTCTAGTTATTCGTTTCGAGCATCAGAACTGCGAAAATTTTGAGTTTCTCAAGCGTTTCTTACCTCCAAACTGCCATATCTCGCGAACGGATTGACCAATCCGCAAAATTTCTGTTGCATCTGAAAGTAGAAACTCGCCCGATTACAACGGTATGCGTACTTTTCCCCTAGGCCGTTCTAGTTATTCGTTTCGAGCATCAGAACTGCGAAAATTTTGAGTTTCTCAAGCGTTTCTCACATACAAACTGCCACATCTCGCGAACGGATTGTCCAATCCGCAAAATTTCAGATGCATCTGAAAGTAGAAACTCGCCCGATTACAACGGTATGCGTACTTTTCCCCTAGACCGTTCTAGTTATGCTTGTCGAGCATCAGAACTGCGAAAATTTTGAGTTTCTCAAGCGTTTCTTACCTCCAAACTGCCATATCTCGCGAACGGATTGACCAATCCGCAAAATTTCTGTTGCATCTGAATGTAGAAACTCGCCCGAACACAACGGTATGCGTACTTTTCCCCTAGGCCGTTCTAGTTATTCGTTTCGAGCATCAGAACTGCGAAAATTTTGAGTTTCTCAAGCGTTTCTTACCTCCAAACTGCCATATCTCGCGAACGGATTGACCAATCCGCAAAATTTCTGTTGCATCTGAAAGTAGAAACTCGCCCGATTACAACGGTATGCGTACTTTTCCCCTAGGCCGTTCTAGTTATTCGTTTCGAGCATCAGAACTGCGAAAATTTTGAGTTTCTCAAGCGTTTCTCACATACAAACTGCCACATCTCGCGAACGGATTGTCCAATCCGCAAAATTTCAGATGCATCTGAAAGTAGAAACTCGCCCGATTACAACGGTATGCGTACTTTTCCCCTAGACCGTTCTAGTTATGCTTGTCGAGCATCAGAACTGCGAAAATTTTGAGTTTCTCAAGCGTTTCTTACCTCCAAACTGCCATATCTCGCGAACGGATTGACCAATCCGCAAAATTTCTGTTGCATCTGAAAGTAGAAATTCGCCCGATTACAACTGTATGCGTACTTTTCCCCTAGGCCGTTCTAGTTATGCTTGTCGAGCATCAGAACTGCGAAAATTTTGAGTTACTCGAGCGTTTCTTACCTCCAAACTGCAATATCTCGCGAACGGATTGACCAATCCGCAAAATTTCTGTTGCATCTGAAAGTAGAAACTCGCCCGATTACAACGGCATGCGTACTTTTCCCCTAGGTCGTCCTTGTTATTCGTTTCGAGCATCAGAACTGCGGAAATTTTGAGTTTCTCAAGCGTTTCTTACCTCCAAACTGCCATATCTCGCGAACGGATTGTCCAATCCGCAAAATTTCTGATGCATCTGAAAGTAGAAACTCGCCCGATTACAACTGTATGCGTACTTTTCCCCTAGCCCGTTCTAGTTATTCGTTTCGAGCAACAGAACTGCGAAAATTTTGAGTTTCTCAAGCATTGCTTACCTCCAAACTGCCATATCTCGCGAACGGATTGAACAATCCGCAAAATTTCTGTTGCATCTGAAAGTAGAAACTCGCCCGATTACAACGGTGTGCGTACTTTTCCCCTAGGCCGTTCTAGTTATTCGTTTCGAGCATCAGAACTGCGAAAATTTTGAGTTTCTCAAGCGTTTCTCACCTACAAACTGCCACATCTCGCGAACGGATTGTCCAATCCGCAAAATTTCTGATGCATCTGAAAGTAGAAACTCGCGCGATTACAACGGTATGCGTACTTTTCCCCTAGGCCGCCCTAGTTATTCATTTCGAGCATCAGAACTGCGCAAATTTTGAGTTTCTCAAGCGTTTCTTACCTCCAAACTGCCATATCTCGCGAACGGATTGTCCAATCCGCAAAATTTCTGATGCATCTGAAAGTAGAAACTCGCCCGATTACAACTGTATGCGTACTTTTCCCCTAGCCCGTTCTAGTTATTCGTTTCGAGCAACAGAACTGCGAAAATTTTGAGTTTCTCAAGCATTGCATACCTCCAAACTGCCACATCTCGCGAACGGATTGACCAATCCGCAAAATTTCTGTTGCATCTGAAAGTAGAAACTCGCCCGATTACAACGGTATGCGTACTTTTCCCCTAGGCCGTTCTAGTTATTCGTTTCGAGCATCAGAACTGCGAAAATTTTGAGTTTCTCAAGCGTTTCTCACCTACAAACTGCCACATCTCGCGAACGGATTGTCCAATCCGCAAAGTTTCTGATGCATCTGAAAGTAGAAACTCGCCCGATTACAACGGTATGCGTACTTTTCCGCTAGGCCGCCCTAGTTATTCGTTTCGAGCATCAGAACTGCAAAAATTTTTAGTTTCTCAAGCGTTTCTTACTTCCAAACTGCCATATCTCGCGAACGGATTGACCAATCCGCAAAATTTCTGTTGCATCTGAAAGTAGAAACTCGCCCTATTACAACGGTATGCGTACTTTTCCCCTAGGCCGTTCTAGTTATTCGTTTCGAGCATCAGAACTGCGAAAATTTTGAGTTTCTCAAGCGTTTCTTACCTACAAACTGCCATATTTCGCGAACGGACTTGACCAATCCGCAAAATTTCTGTTGCATCTGAAAGTAGAAACTCGCCCGATTACAACGGTATGCGTACTTTTCCCCTAGACCGTTCTAGTTATGCTTGTCGAGCATCAGAACTGCGAAAATTTTGAGTTTCTCAAGCGTTTCTTACCTCCAAACTGCCATATCTCGCGAACGGATTGACCAATCCGCAAAATTTCTGTTGCATCTGAAAGTAGAAACTCGCCCGAATACAACGGTATGCGTACTTTTCCCCTAGGCCGTTCTAGTTATTCGTTTCGAGCATCAGAACTGCGAAAATTTTGAGTTTCTCAAGCGTTTCTTACATCCAAACTGCCATATCTCGCGAACGGTTTGACCAATCCGCAAAATTTCTGTTGCATCTGAAAGTAGAAACTCGCCCGATTACAACGGTATGCGTACTTTTCCCATAGGCCGTTCTAGCTATTCGTTTCGAGCATCAGAACTGCGAAAATTTTGAGTTTCTCAAGCGTTTCTTACTTCCAAACTGCCATATCTCGCGAACGGATTGACCAATCCGCAAAATTTCTGTTGCATCTGAAAGTAGAAACTCGCCCGATTACAACGGTATGCGTACTTTTCCCCTAGGCCGTTCTAGTTATTCGTTTCGAGCATCAGAACTGCGAAAATTTTGAGTTTCTCAAGCGTTTCTTACCTACAAACTGCCATATTTCGCGAACGGACTTGACCAATCCGCAAAATTTCTGTTGCATCTGAAAGTAGAAACTCGCCCGATTACAACGGTATGCGTACTTTTCCCCTAGACCGTTCTAGTTATGCTTGTCGAGCATCAGAACTGCGAAAATTTTGAGTTTCTCAAGCGTTTCTTACCTCCAAACTGCCATATCTCGCGAACGGATTGACCAATCCGCAAAATTTCTGTTGCATCTGAAAGTAGAAACTCGCCCGAATACAACGGTATGCGTACTTTTCCCCTAGGCCGTTCTGGTTATTCGTTTCGAGCATCAGAACTGCGAAAATTTTGAGTTTCTCAAGCGTTTCTTACATCCAAACTGCCATATCTCGCGAACGGTTTGACCAATCCGCAAAATTTCTGTTGCATCTGAAAGTAGAAACTCGCCCGATTACAACGGTATGCGTACTTTTCCCCTAGGCCGTTCTAGCTATTCGTTTCGAGCATCAGAACTGCGAAAATTTTGAGTTTCTCAAGCGTTTCTTACTTCCAAACTGCCATATCTCGCGAACGGATTGACCAATTCGCAAAATTTCTGTTGCATCTGAAGGTCGAAACTCGCCCGATTACAACGGTATGCGTACTTTTCCCCTAGGCCGTTCTAGTTATTCGTTTCGAGCATCAGAACTGCGAAAATTTTGAGTTTCTCAAGCGTTTCTTACCTCCAAACTGCCATATCTCGCGAACGGATTGACCAATCCGCAAAATTTCTGTTGCATCTGAAAGTAGAAACTCGCCCGATTACAACGGTATGCGTACTTTTCCCCTAGGCCGTTCTAGTTATTCGTTTCGAGCACCAGAACTGCGAAAATTTTGAGTTTCTCAAGCGTTTCTCACATACAAACTGCCACATCTCGCGAACGGATTGTCCAATCCGCAAAATTTCAGATGCATCTGAAAGTAGAAACTCGCCCGATTACAACGGTATGCGTACTTTTCCCCTAGACCGTTCTAGTTATGCTTGTCGAGCATCAGAACTGCGAAAATTTTGAGTTTCTCAAGCGTTTCTTACCTCCAAACTGCCATATCTCGCGAACGGATTGACCAATCCGCAAAATTTCTGTTGCATCTGAATGTAGAAACTCGCCCGAACACAACGGTATGCGTACTTTTCCCCTAGGCCGTTCTAGTTATTCGTTTCGAGCATCAGAACTGCGAAAATTTTGAGTTTCTCAAGCGTTTCTTACCTCCAAACTGCCATATCTCGCGAACGGATTGACCAATCCGCAAAATTTCTGTTGCATCTGAAAGTAGAAACTCGCCCGATTACAACGGTATGCGTACTTTTCCCCTAGGCCGTTCTAGTTATTCGTTTCGAGCATCAGAACTGCGAAAATTTTGAGTTTCTCAAGCGTTTCTCACATACAAACTGCCACATCTCGCGAACGGATTGTCCAATCCGCAAAATTTCAGATGCATCTGAAAGTAGAAACTCGCCCGATTACAACGGTATGCGTACTTTTCCCCTAGACCGTTCTAGTTATGCTTGTCGAGCATCAGAACTGCGAAAATTTTGAGTTTCTCAAGCGTTTCTTACCTCCAAACTGCCATATCTCGCGAACGGATTGACCAATCCGCAAAATTTCTGTTGCATCTGAATGTAGAAACTCGCCCGAACACAACGGTATGCGTACTTTTCCCCTAGGCCGTTCTAGTTATTCGTTTCGAGTATCAGAACTGCGAAAATTTTGAGGTTCTCAAGCGTTTCTTACATCCAAACTGCCATATCTCGCGAACGGTTTGACCAATCCGCAAAATTTTTGTTGCATCTGAAAGTAGAAACTCGCCCGATTACAACTGTATGCGTACTTTTCCCCTAGCCCGTTCTAGTTATTCGTTTCGAGCAACAGAACTGCGAAAATTTTGAGTTTCTCAAGCGTTGCTTACCTCCAAACTGCCATATCTCGCGAACGGATTGACCAATCCGCAAAATTATTGTTGCATCTGAAAGTAGAAACTCGCCCAAATACAACGGTATGCGTACTTTTCCCCTAGGCCGTTCTAGTTATTCGTTTCGAGCATCAGAACTGCGAAAATTTTGAGATTCACAAGCGTTTCTTACCTCCAAACTGCCATATCTCGCGAACGGATTGACCAAACCGCAAAATTTCTGTTGCATCTGAAAGTAGAAACTCGCCCGATTACAACTGTATGCGTACTTTTCCCCTAGTCCGTTCTAGTTATTCGTTTCGAGCATCAGAACTGTGAAAATTTTGAGTTTCTCAACCGTTTCTTACATCCGAACTGCCATATCTCGCGAACGGATTGACCAATCCGCCAAATTTCTGTTGCATCTGAAAGTAGAAACTCGCCCGATTACAACTGTATGCGTACTTTTCCCCTAGCCCGTTCTAGTTATTCGTTTCGAGCATCAGAACTGCGAAAATTTTGAGTTTCTCAAGCGTTTCTCACATACAAACTGCCACATCTCGCGAACGGATTGTCCAATCCGCAAAGTTTCTGATGCATCTGAAAGTAGAAACTCGCCCGATTACAACGGTATGCGTACTTTTCCGCTAGGCCGCCCTAGTTATTCGTTTCGAGCATCAGAACTGCAAAAATTTTGAGTTTCTCAAGCGTTTCTTACTTCCAAACTGCCATATCTCGCGAACGGATTGACCAATCCGCAAAATTTCTGTTGCATCTGAAAGTAGAAACTCGCCCTATTACAACGGTATGCGTACTTTTCCCCTAGGCCGTTCTAGTTATTCGTTTCGAGCATCAGAACTGCGAAAATTTTGAGTTTCTCAAGCGTTTCTTACCTACAAACTGCCATATTTCGCGAACGGACTTGACCAATCCGCAAAATTTCTGTTGCATCTGAAAGTAGAAACTCGCCCGATTACAACGGTATGCGTACTTTTCCCCTAGACCGTTCTAGTTATGCTTGTCGAGCATCAGAACTGCGAAAATTTTGAGTTTCTCAAGCGTTTCTTACCTCCAAACTGCCATATCTCGCGAACGGATTGACCAATCCGCAAAATTTCTGTTGCATCTGAAAGTAGAAACTCGCCCGAATACAACGGTATGCGTACTTTTCCCCTAGGCCGTTCTAGTTATTCGTTTCGAGCATCAGAACTGCGAAAATTTTGAGTTTCTCAAGCGTTTCTTACATCCAAACTGCCATATCTCGCGAACGGTTTGACCAATCCGCAAAATTTCTGTTGCATCTGAAAGTAGAAACTCGCCCGATTACAACGGTATGCGTACTTTTCCCATAGGCCGTTCTAGCTATTCGTTTCGAGCATCAGAACTGCGAAAATTTTGAGTTTCTCAAGCGTTTCTTACTTCCAAACTGCCATATCTCGCGAACGGATTGACCAATCCGCAAAATTTCTGTTGCATCTGAAAGTAGAAACTCGCCCGATTACAACGGTATGCGTACTTTTCCCCTAGGCCGTTCTAGTTATTCGTTTCGAGCATCAGAACTGCGAAAATTTTGAGTTTCTCAAGCGTTTCTTACCTACAAACTGCCATATTTCGCGAACGGACTTGACCAATCCGCAAAATTTCTGTTGCATCTGAAAGTAGAAACTCGCCCGATTACAACGGTATGCGTACTTTTCCCCTAGACCGTTCTAGTTATGCTTGTCGAGCATCAGAACTGCGAAAATTTTGAGTTTCTCAAGCGTTTCTTACCTCCAAACTGCCATATCTCGCGAACGGATTGACCAATCCGCAAAATTTCTGTTGCATCTGAAAGTAGAAACTCGCCCGAATACAACGGTATGCGTACTTTTCCCCTAGGCCGTTCTGGTTATTCGTTTCGAGCATCAGAACTGCGAAAATTTTGAGTTTCTCAAGCGTTTCTTACATCCAAACTGCCATATCTCGCGAACGGTTTGACCAATCCGCAAAATTTCTGTTGCATCTGAAAGTAGAAACTCGCCCGATTACAACGGTATGCGTACTTTTCCCCTAGGCCGTTCTAGCTATTCGTTTCGAGCATCAGAACTGCGAAAATTTTGAGTTTCTCAAGCGTTTCTTACTTCCAAACTGCCATATCTCGCGAACGGATTGACCAATTCGCAAAATTTCTGTTGCATCTGAAGGTCGAAACTCGCCCGATTACAACGGTATGCGTACTTTTCCCCTAGGCCGTTCTAGTTATTCGTTTCGAGCATCAGAACTGCGAAAATTTTGAGTTTCTCAAGCGTTTCTTACCTCCAAACTGCCATATCTCGCGAACGGATTGACCAATCCGCAAAATTTCTGTTGCATCTGAAAGTAGAAACTCGCCCGATTACAACGGTATGCGTACTTTTCCCCTAGGCCGTTCTAGTTATTCGTTTCGAGCATCAGAACTGCGAAAATTTTGAGTTTCTCAAGCGTTTCTCACATACAAACTGCCACATCTCGCGAACGGATTGTCCAATCCGCAAAATTTCAGATGCATCTGAAAGTAGAAACTCGCCCGATTACAACGGTATGCGTACTTTTCCCCTAGACCGTTCTAGTTATGCTTGTCGAGCATCAGAACTGCGAAAATTTTGAGTTTCTCAAGCGTTTCTTACCTCCAAACTGCCATATCTCGCGAACGGATTGACCAATCCGCAAAATTTCTGTTGCATCTGAATGTAGAAACTCGCCCGAACACAACGGTATGCGTACTTTTCCCCTAGGCCGTTCTAGTTATTCGTTTCGAGCATCAGAACTGCGAAAATTTTGAGTTTCTCAAGCGTTTCTTACCTCCAAACTGCCATATCTCGCGAACGGATTGACCAATCCGCAAAATTTCTGTTGCATCTGAAAGTAGAAACTCGCCCGATTACAACGGTATGCGTACTTTTCCCCTAGGCCGTTCTAGTTATTCGTTTCGAGCATCAGAACTGCGAAAATTTTGAGTTTCTCAAGCGTTTCTCACATACAAACTGCCACATCTCGCGAACGGATTGTCCAATCCGCAAAATTTCAGATGCATCTGAAAGTAGAAACTCGCCCGATTACAACGGTATGCGTACTTTTCCCCTAGACCGTTCTAGTTATGCTTGTCGAGCATCAGAACTGCGAAAATTTTGAGTTTCTCAAGCGTTTCTTACCTCCAAACTGCCATATCTCGCGAACGGATTGACCAATCCGCAAAATTTCTGTTGCATCTGAATGTAGAAACTCGCCCGAACACAACGGTATGCGTACTTTTCCCCTAGGCCGTTCTAGTTATTCGTTTCGAGTATCAGAACTGCGAAAATTTTGAGGTTCTCAAGCGTTTCTTACATCCAAACTGCCATATCTCGCGAACGGATTGACCAAACCGCAAAATTTCTGTTGCATCTGAAAGTAGAAACTCGCCCGATTACAACTGTATGCGTACTTTTCCCCTAGTCCGTTCTAGTTATTCGTTTCGAGCATCAGAACTGTGAAAATTTTGAGTTTCTCAACCGTTTCTTACATCCGAACTGCCATATCTCGCGAACGGATTGACCAATCCGCCAAATTTCTGTTGCATCTGAAAGTAGAAACTCGCCCAATTACAACGGTGTGCGTACTTTTCCCCTAGGCCGTTCTTGTTATTCGTTTCGAGCATCAGAACCGCGAAAATTTTGAGTGTCTCAAGCGTTTCTTACCTCCAAACTGCCATATCTCGCGAACGGATTGACCAATCCGCAAAATTTCTGTTGCATCTGAAAGTAGAAACTCGCCCGATTACAACGGTATGCGTACCTTTCCCCTAGCCCGTTCTAGTTATTCGTTTCGAGCATCAGAACTGCGAAAATTTTGAGTTCCTCAAGCGTTTATTACCTCCAAACTGCCATATCTCGCGAACGGATTGACCAAACCGCAAAATTTCTGTTGCATCTGAAAGTAGAAACTCGCCCGATTACAACTGTATGCGTACTTTTCCCCTAGTCCGTTCTAGTTATTCGTTTCGAGCATCAGAACTGTGAAAATTTTGAGTTTCTCAACCGTTTCTTACCTCCGAACTGCCATATCTCGCGAACGGATTGACCAATCCGCAAAATTTCTGTTGCATCTGAAAGTAGAAACTCGCCCGATTACAGCGGTGTGCGTACTTTTCCCCTAGGCCGTTCTTGTTATTCGTATCGAGCACCAGAACCGCGAAAATTTTGAGTTTCTCAAGCGTTTCTTACCTCCAAACTGCCATATCTCGCGAACGGATTGACCAATCCGCAAAATTTCTGTTGCATCTGAAATTAGAAACTCGCCCGATTACAACGGTATGCGTACTTTTCCCCTAGGCCGTTCTAGTTATTCGTTTCGAGCATCAGAACTGCGAAAATTTTGAGTTCCTCAAGCGTTTATTACCTCCAAACTGCCATATCTCGCGAACGGATTGACCAAACCGCAAAATTTCTGTTGCATCTGAAAGTAGAAACTCGCCCGATTACAACTGTATGCGTACTTTTCCCCTAGTCCGTTCTAGTTATTCGTTTCGAGCATCAGAACTGTGAAAATTTTGAGTTTCTCAACCGTTTCTTACCTCCGAACTGCCATATCTCGCGAACGAATTGACCAATCCGCAAAATGTCTGTTGCATCTGAAAGTAGAAACTCGCCCGATTACAACGGTGTGCGTACTTTTCCCCTAGGCCGTTCTTGTTATTCGTTTCGAGCATCAGAACTGCGAAAATTTTGAGTTTCTCAAGCGTTTCTTACTTCCAAACTGCCATATCTCGCGAACGGATTGACCAATCCGCAAAATTTCTGTTGCATCTGAAGGTCGAAACTCGCCCGATACAACAGTATGCGTACTTTTCCCCTAGGCCGTTCTAGTTATTCGTTTCGAGCATCAGAACTGCGAAAATTTTGAGTTTCTCAAGCGTTTCTTACCTCCAAACTGCCATATCTCGCGAACGGATTGACCAATCCGCAAAATTTCTGTTGCATCTGAAGGTCGAAACTCGCCCGATTACAACGGTATGCGTACTTTTCCCCTAGGCCGTTCTAGTTATTCGTTTCGAGCATCAGAACTGCGAAAATTTTGAGTTTCTCAAGCGTTTCTTACCTCCAAACTGCCATATCTCGCGAACGGATTGACCAATCCGCAAAATTTCTGTTGCATCTGAAAGTAGAAACTCGCCCGATTACAACGGTATGCGTACTTTTCCCCTAGGCCGTTCTAGTTATTCGTTTCGAGCATCAGAACTGCGAAAATTTTGAGTTTCTCAAGCGTTTCTCACATACAAACTGCCACATCTCGCGAACGGATTGTCCAATCCGCAAAATTTCAGATGCATCTGAAAGTAGAAACTCGCCCGATTACAACGGTATGCGTACTTTTCCCCTAGACCGTTCTAGTTATGCTTGTCGAGCATCAGAACTGCGAAAATTTTGAGTTTCTCAAGCGTTCCTTACCTCCAAACTGCCATATCTCGCGAACGGATTGACCAATCCGCAAAATTTCTGTTGCATCTGAAAGTAGAAACTCGCCCAATTACAACGGTGTGCGTACTTTTCCCCTAGGCCGTTCTTGTTATTCGTTTCGAGCATCAGAACCGCGAAAATTTTGAGTTTCTCAAGCGTTTCTTACCTCCAAACTGCCATATCTCGCGAACGGATTGACCAATCCGCAAAATTTCTGTTGCATCTGAAAGTAGAAACTCGCCCGATTACAACGGTATGCGTACCTTTCCCCTAGCCCGTTCTAGTTATTCGTTTCGAGCAACAGAACTGCGAAAATTTTGAGTTTCTCAAGCGTTGCTTACCTCCAAACTGCCATATCTCGCGAACGGATTGACCAATCCGCAAAATTATTGTTGCATCTGAAAGTAGAAACTCGCCCAAATACAACGGTATGCGTACTTTTCCCCTAGGCCGTTCTAGTTATTCGTTTCGAGCATCAGAACTGCGAAAATTTTGAGTTCCTCAAGCGTTTCTTACCTCCAAACTGCCATATCTCGCGAACGGATTGACCAAACCGCAAAATTTCTGTTGCATCTGAAAGTAGAAACTCGCCCGATTACAACTGTATGCGTACTTTTCCCCTAGACCGTTCTAGTTATTCGTTTCGAGCATCAGTACTGTGAAAATTTTGAGTTTCTCAACAGTTTCTTACCTCCGAACTGCCATATCTCGCGAACGGATTGACCAATCCGCAAAATTTCTGTTGCATCTGAAAGTAGAAACTCGCCCAATTACAACGGTGTGCGTACTTTTCCCCTAGGCCGTTCTTGTTATTCGTTTCGAGCATCAGAACCGCGAAAATTTTGAGTTTCTCAAGCGTTTCTTACCTCCAAACTGCCATATCTCGCGAACGGATTGACCAATCCGCAAAATTTCTGTTGCATCTGAAAGTAGAAACTCGCCCGATTACAACGGTATGCGTACCTTTCCCCTAGCCTGTTCTAGTTATTCGTTTCGAGCAACAGAACTGCGAAAATTTTGAGTTTCTCAAGCGTTGCTTACCTCCAAACTGCCATATCTCGCGAACGGATTGACCAATCCGCAAAATTATTGTTGCATCTGAAAGTAGAAACTCGCCCAAATACAACGGTATGCGTACTTTTCCCCTAGGCCGTTCTAGTTATTCGTTTCGAGCATCAGAACTGCGAAAATTTTGAGTTCCTCAAGCGTTTCTTACCTCCAAACTGCCATATCTCGCGAACGGATTGACCAAACCGCAAAATTTCTGTTGCATCTGAAAGTAGAAACTCGCCCGATTACAACTGTATGCGTACTTTTACCCTAGTCCGTTCTAGTTATTCGTTTCGAGCATCAGAACTGTGAAAATTTTGAGTTTCTCAACAGTTTCTTACCTCCGAACTGCCATATCTCGCGAACGGATTGACCAATCCGCAAAATTTCTGTTGCATCTGAAAGTAGAAACTCGCCCGATTACAACGGTATGCGTACCTTTCCCCTAGCCTGTTCTAGTTATTCGTTTCGAGCAACAGAACTGCGAAAATTTTGAGTTTCTCAAGCGTTGCTTACCTCCAAACTGCCATATCTCGCGAACGGATTGACCAATCCGCAAAATTATTGTTGCATCTGAAAGTAGAAACTCGCCCAAATACAACGGTATGCGTACTTTTCCCCTAGGCCGTTCTAGTTATTCGTTTCGAGCATCAGAACTGCGAAAATTTTGAGTTCCTCAAGCGTTTCTTACCTCCAAACTGCCATATCTCGCGAACGGATTGACCAAACCGCAAAATTTCTGTTGCATCTGAAAGTAGAAACTCGCCCGATTACAACTGTATGCGTACTTTTCCCCTAGTCCGTTCTAGTTATTCGTTTCGAGCATCAGAACTGTGAAAATTTTGAGTTTCTCAACAGTTTCTTACCTCCGAACTGCCATATCTCGCGAACGGATTGACCAATCCGCAAAATTTCTGTTGCATCTGAAAGTAGAAACTCGCCCGATTACAACGGTGTGCGTACTTTTCCCCTAGGCCGTTCTTGTTATTCGTTTCGAGCATCAGAACCGCGAAAATTTTGAGTTTCTCAAGCGTTTCTTACCTCCAAACTGCCATATCTCGCGAACGGATTGACCAATCCGCAAAATTTCTGTTGCATCTGAAAGTAGAAACTCGCCCGCTTACAACGGTATGCGTACCTTTCCCCTAGCCCGTTCTAGTTATTCGTTTCGAGCAACAGAACTGCGAAAATTTTGAGTTTCTCAAGCGTTGCTTACCTCCAAACTGCCATATCTCGCGAACGGATTGACCAATCCGCAAAATTTCTGTTGCATCTGAAAGTAGAAACTCGCCCGATTACAACGGTGTGCGTACTTTTCCCCTAGGCCGTTCTTGTTATTCGTTTCGAGCATCAGAACGGCGAAAATTTTGAGTTTCTCAAGCGTTTCTTACCTCCAAACTGCCATATCTCGCGAACGGATTGACCAATCCGCAAAATTTCTGTTGCATCTGAAAGTAGAAACTCGCCCGATTACAACGGTATGCGTACTTTTCCCCTAGGCCGTTCTAGCTATTAGTTTCGAGCATCAGAACTGCGAAAATTTTGAGTTTCTCAAGCGTTTCTTACCTCCAAACTGCCATATCTCGCGAACGGATTGACCAATCCGCAAAATTTCTGTTGCATCTGAAAGTAGAAACTCGCCCGATTACAACGGTATGCGTACTTTTCCCCTAGGCCGTTCTAGTTATTCGTTTCGAGCATCAGAACTGCGAAAATTTGAGTTTCTCAAGCGTTTCTCACATACAAACTGCCACATCTCGCGAACGGATTGTCCAATCCGCAAAATTTCTGATGCATCTGAAAGTAGAAACTCGCCCGATTACAACGGTATGCGTACTTTTCCCCTAGACCGTTCTAGTTATGCTTGTCGAGCATCAGAACTGCGAAAATTTTGAGTTTCTCAAGTGTTTCTTACCTCCAAACTGCCATATCTCGCGAACGGATTGACCAATCCGCAAAATTTCTGTTGCATCTGAAAGTAGAAACTCGCCCGATTACAACGGTATGCGTACTTTTCCCCTAGGCCGTTCTAGTTATTCGTTTCGAGCATCAGAACTGCGAAAATTTTGAGTTTCTCAAGCGTTTCTCACATACAAACTGCCACATCTCGCGAACGGATTGTCCAATCCGCAAAATTTCTGATGCATCTGAAAGTAGAAACTCGCCCGATTACAACGGCATGCGTACTTTTCCCCTAGACCGTTCTAGTTATGCTTGTCGAGCATCAGAACTGCGAAAATTTTGAGTTTCTCAACAGTTTCTTACCTCCGAACTGCCATATCTCGCGAACGGATTGACCAATCCGCAAAATTTCTGTTGCATCTGAAAGTAGAAACTCGCCCGATTACAACGGTATGCGTACTTTTCCCCTAGGCCGTTCTAGCTATTAGTTTCGAGCATCAGAACTGCGAAAATTTTGAGTTTCTCAAGCGTTTCTTACCTCCAAACTGCCATATCTCGCGAACGGATTGACCAATCCGCAAAATTTCTGTTGCATCTGAAAGTAGAAACTCGCCCGATTACAACGGTATGCGTACTTTTCCCTAGGCCGTTCTAGTTATTCGTTTCGAGCATCAGAACTGCGAAAATTTTGAGTTTCTCAAGCGTTTCTCACATACAAACTGCCACATCTCGCGAACGGATTGTCCAATCCGCAAAATTTCTGATGCATCTGAAAGTAGAAACTCGCCCGATTACAACGGTATGCGTACTTTTCCCCTAGACCGTTCTAGTTATGCTTGTCGAGCATCAGAACTGCGAAAATTTTGAGTTTCTCAAGTGTTTCTTACCTCCAAACTGCCATATCTCGCGAACGGATTGACCAATCCGCAAAATTTCTGTTGCATCTGAAAGTAGAAACTCGCCCGATTACAACGGTATGCGTACTTTTCCCTAGGCCGTTCTAGTTATTCGTTTCGAGCATCAGAACTGCGAAAATTTTGAGTTTCTCAAGCGTTTCTCACATACAAACTGCCACATCTCGCGAACGGATTGTCCAATCCGCAAATTTCTGATGCATCTGAAAGTAGAAACTCGCCCGATTACAACGGCATGCGTACTTTTCCCTAGACCGTTCTAGTTATGCTTGTCGAGCATCAGAACTGCGAAAATTTTGAGTTTCTCAACAGTTTCTTACCTCCGAACTGCCATATCTCGCGAACGGATTGACCAATCCGCAAAATTTCTGTTGCATCTGAAAGTAGAAACTCGCCCAATTACAACGGTGTGCGTACTTTTCCCCTAGGCCGTTCTTGTTATTCGTTTCGAGCATCAGAACCGCGAAAATTTTGAGTTTCTCAAGCGTTTCTTACCTCCAAACTGCCATATCTCGCGAACGGATTGACCAATCCGCAAAATTTCTGTTGCATCTGAAAGTAGAAACTCGCCCGATTACAACGGTATGCGTACCTTTCCCCTAGCCTGTTCTAGTTATTCGTTTCGAGCAACAGAACTGCGAAAATTTTGAGTTTCTCAAGCGTTGCTTACCTCCAAACTGCCATATCTCGCGAACGGATTGACCAATCCGCAAAATTATTGTTGCATCTGAAAGTAGAAACTCGCCCAAATACAACGGTATGCGTACTTTTCCCCTAGGCCGTTCTAGTTATTCGTTTCGAGCATCAGAACTGCGAAAATTTTGAGTTCCTCAAGCGTTTCTTACCTCCAAACTGCCATATCTCGCGAACGGATTGACCAAACCGCAAAATTTCTGTTGCATCTGAAAGTAGAAACTCGCCCGATTACAACTGTATGCGTACTTTTACCCTAGTCCGTTCTAGTTATTCGTTTCGAGCATCAGAACTGTGAAAATTTGAGTTTCTCAACAGTTTCTTACCTCCGAACTGCCATATCTCGCGAACGGATTGACCAATCCGCAAAATTTCTGTTGCATCTGAAAGTAGAAACTCGCCCGATTACAACGGTATGCGTACCTTTCCCCTAGCCTGTTCTAGTTATTCGTTTCGAGCAACAGAACTGCGAAAATTTTGAGTTTCTCAAGCGTTGCTTACCTCCAAACTGCCATATCTCGCGAACGGATTGACCAATCCGCAAAATTATTGTTGCATCTGAAAGTAGAAACTCGCCCAAATACAACGGTATGCGTACTTTTCCCCTAGGCCGTTCTAGTTATTCGTTTCGAGCATCAGAACTGCGAAAATTTTGAGTTCCTCAAGCGTTTCTTACCTCCAAACTGCCATATCTCGCGAACGGATTGACCAAACCGCAAAATTTCTGTTGCATCTGAAAGTAGAAACTCGCCCGATTACAACTGTATGCGTACTTTTCCCCTAGTCCGTTCTAGTTATTCGTTTCGAGCATCAGAACTGTGAAAATTTTGAGTTTCTCAACAGTTTCTTACCTCCGAACTGCCATATCTCGCGAACGGATTGACCAATCCGCAAAATTTCTGTTGCATCTGAAAGTAGAAACTCGCCCGATTACAACGGTGTGCGTACTTTTCCCCTAGGCCGTTCTTGTTATTCGTTTCGAGCATCAGAACCGCGAAAATTTTGAGTTTCTCAAGCGTTTCTTACCTCCAAACTGCCATATCTCGCGAACGGATTGACCAATCCGCAAAATTTCTGTTGCATCTGAAAGTAGAAACTCGCCCGCTTACAACGGTATGCGTACCTTTCCCCTAGCCCGTTCTAGTTATTCGTTTCGAGCAACAGAACTGCGAAAATTTTGAGTTTCTCAAGCGTTGCTTACCTCCAAACTGCCATATCTCGCGAACGGATTGACCAATCCGCAAAATTTCTGTTGCATCTGAAAGTAGAAACTCGCCCGATTACAACGGTGTGCGTACTTTTCCCCTAGGCCGTTCTTGTTATTCGTTTCGAGCATCAGAACGGCGAAAATTTTGAGTTTCTCAAGCGTTTCTTACCTCCAAACTGCCATATCTCGCGAACGGATTGACCAATCCGCAAAATTTCTGTTGCATCTGAAAGTAGAAACTCGCCCGATTACAACGGTATGCGTACTTTTCCCCTAGGCCGTTCTAGCTATTAGTTTCGAGCATCAGAACTGCGAAAATTTTGAGTTTCTCAAGCGTTTCTTACCTCCAAACTGCCATATCTCGCGAACGGATTGACCAATCCGCAAAATTTCTGTTGCATCTGAAAGTAGAAACTCGCCCGATTACAACGGTATGCGTACTTTTCCCCTAGGCCGTTCTAGTTATTCGTTTCGAGCATCAGAACTGCGAAAATTTTGAGTTTCTCAAGCGTTTCTCACATACAAACTGCCACATCTCGCGAACGGATTGTCCAATCCGCAAAATTTCTGATGCATCTGAAAGTAGAAACTCGCCCGATTACAACGGTATGCGTACTTTTCCCCTAGACCGTTCTAGTT
The DNA here is from genome assembly GCF_051014685.1 of Ptiloglossa arizonensis. Lineage (NCBI taxonomy): Eukaryota > Metazoa > Arthropoda > Insecta > Hymenoptera > Colletidae > Ptiloglossa > Ptiloglossa arizonensis. The sequence continues at coordinate 1,652,194 of NW_027478421.1, read as the reverse complement.
ATGCTTGTCGAGCATCAGAACTGCGAAAATTTTGAGTTTCTCAAGCGTTTCTTACCTCCAAACTGCCATATCTCGCGAACGGATTGACCAATCCGCAAAATTTCTGTTGCATCTGAAAGTAGAAACTCGCCCGATTACAACGGTATGCGTACTTTTCCCCTAGGCCGTTCTAGCTATTAGTTTCGAGCATCAGAACTGCGAAAATTTTGAGTATCTCAAGCGTTTCTTACCTCCAAACTGCCATATCTCGCGAACGGATTGACCAATCCGCAAAATTTCCGTTGCATCTGAAAGTAGAAACTCGCCCGATTACAACGGTATGCGTACTTTTCCCCTAGGCCGTTCTAGTTATTCGTTTCGAGCATCAGAACTGCGAAAATTTTGAGTTTCTCAAGCGTTTCTCACATACAAACTGCCACATCTCGCGAACGGATTGTCCAATCCGCAAAATTTCTGATGCATCTGAAAGTAGAAACTCGCCCGATTACAACGGCATGCGTACTTTTCCCCTAGACCGTTCTAGTTATGCTTGTCGAGCATCAGAACTGCGAAAATTTTGAGTTTCTCAAGCGTTTCTTACCTCCAAACTGCCATATCTCGCGAACGGATTGACCAATCCGCAAAATTTCTGTTGAATCTGAAAGTAGAAACTCGCCCGAATACAACGGTATGCGTACTTTTCCCCTAGGCCGTTCTAGTTATTCGTTTCGAGCATCAGAACTGCGAAAATTTTGAGTTTCTCAAGCGTTTCTTACATCCAAACTGCCATATCTCGCGAACGGTTTGACCAATCCGCAAAATTTCTGTTGCATCTGAAAGTAGAAACTCGCCCGATTACAACGGTATGCGTACTTTTCCCCTAGGCCGTTCTAGCTATTCGTTTCGAGCATCAGAACTGCGAAAATTTTGAGTTTCTCAAGCGTTTCTTACTTCCAAACTGCCATATCTCGCGAACGGATTGACCAATCCGCAAAATTTCTGTTGCATCTGAAGGTCGAAACTCGCCCGATTACAACGGTATGCGTACTTTTCCCCTAGGCCGTTCTAGTTATTCGTTTCGAGCATCAGAACTGCGAAAATTTTGAGTTTCTCAAGCGTTTCTTACATCCAAACTGCCATATCTCGCGAACGGATTGACCAATCCGCAAAATTTCTGTTGCATCTGAAAGTAGAAACTCGCCCGATTACAACGGTATGCGTACTTTTCCCCTAGGCCGTTCTAGTTATTCGTTTCGAGCATCAGAACTGCGAAAATTTTGAGTTTCTCAAGCGTTTCTCACATACAAACTGCCACATCTCGCGAACGGATTGTCCAATCCGCAAAATTTCAGATGCATCTGAAAGTAGAAACTCGCCCGATTACAACGGTATGCGTACTTTTCCCCTAGACCGTTCTAGTTATGCTTGTCGAGCATCAGAACTGCGAAAATTTTGAGTTTCACAAGCTTTTCTTACCTCCAAACTGCCATATCTCGCGAACGGATTGACCAATCCGCAAAATTTCTGTTGCATCTGAAAGTAGAAACTCGCCCGAATACAACGGTATGCGTACTTTTCCCCTAGGCCGTTCTAGTTATTCGTTTCGAGCATCAGAACTGCGAAAATTTTGAGGTTCTCAAGCGTTTCTTACATCCAAACTGCCATATCTCGCGAACGGTTTGACCAATCCGCAAAATTTCTGTTGCATCTGAAAGTAGAAACTCGCCCGATTACAACTGTATGCGTACTTTTCCCCTAGCCCGTTCTAGTTATTCGTTTCGAGCAACAGAACTGCGAAAATTTTGAGTTTCTCAAGCGTTGCTTACCTCCAAACTGCCATATCTCGCGAACGGATTGACCAATCCGCAAAATTATTGTTGCATCTGAAAGTAGAAACTCGCCCAAATACAACGGTATGCGTACTTTTCCCCTAGGCCGTTCTAGTTATTCGTTTCGAGCATCAGAACTGCGAAAATTTTGAGTTTCTCAAGCGTTTCTTACCTCCAAACTGCCATATCTCGCGAACGGATTGACCAAACCGCAAAATTTCTGTTGCATCTGAAAGTAGAAACTCGCCCGATTACAACTGTATGCGTACTTTTCCCCTAGTCCGTTCTAGTTATTCGTTTCGAGCATCAGAACTGTGAAAATTTTGAGTTTCTCAACCGTTTCTTACCTCCGAACTGCCATATCTCGCGAACGGATTGACCAATCCGCAAAATTTCTGTTGCATCTGAAAGTAGAAACTCGCCCGATTACAACGGTGTGCGTACTTTTCCCCTAGGCCGTTCTTGTTATTCGTTTCGAGCATCAGAACCGCGAAAATTTTGAGTTTCTCAAGCGTTTCTTACCTCCAAACTGCCATATCTCGCGAACGGATTGACCAATCCGCAAAATTTCTGTTGCATCTGAAAGTAGAAACTCGCCCGATTACAACGGTATGCGTGCCTTTCCCCTAGCCCGTTCTAGTTATTCGTTTCGAGCAACAGAACTGTGAAAATTTTGAGTTTCTCAAGCGTTGCTTACCTCCAAACTGCCATATCTCGCGAACGGATTGACCAATCCGCAAAATTATTGTTGCATCAGAAAGTAGAAACTCGCCCAAATACAACGGTATGCGTACTTTTCCCCTAGGCCGTTCTAGTTATTCGTTTCGAGCATCAGAACTGCGAAAATTTTGAGTTTCTCAAGCGTTTCTTACATCCAAACTGCCATATCTCGCGAACGGATTGACCAAACCGCAAAATTTCTGTTGCATCTGAAAGTAGAAACTCGCCCGATTACAACTGTATGCGTACTTTTCCCCTAGTCCGTTCTAGTTATTCGTTTCGAGCATCAGAACTGTGAAAATTTTGAGTTTCTCAACCGTTTCTTACCTCCGAACTGCCATATCTCGCGAACGGAATGACCAATCCGCAAAATTTCTGTTGCATCTGAAAGTAGAAACTCGCCCGATTACAACGGTGTGCGTACTTTTCCCCTAGGCCGTTCTTGTTATTCGTTTCGAGCATCAGAACCGCGAAAATTTTGAGTTTCTCAAGCGTTTCTTACCTCCAAACTGCCATATCTCGCGAACGGACTGACCAATCCGCAAAATTTCTGTTGCATCTGAAAGTAGAAACTCGCCCGATTACAACGGTATGCGTACTTTTCCCCTAGGCCGTTCTAGCTATTCGTTTCGAGCATCAGAACTGCGAAAATTTTGAGTTTCTCAAGCGTTTCTTACCTCCAAACTGCCATATCTCGCGAACGGATTGACCAATCCGCAAAATTTCTGTTGCATCCGAAAGTAGAAACTCGCCCGATTACAACGGTATGAGTACTTTTCCCCTAGGCCGTTCTAGTTATTCGTTTCGAGCATCAGAACTGCGAAAATTTTGAGTTTCTCAAGCGTTTCTCACATACAAACTGCCACATCTCGCGAACGGATTGTCCAATCCGCAAAATTTCTGATGCATCTGAAAGTAGAAACTCGCCCGATTACAACGGTATGCGTACTTTTCCCCTAGACCGTTCTAGTTATGCTTGTCGAGCATCAGAACTGCGAAAATTTTGAGTTTCTCAAGCGTTTCTTACATCCAAACTGCCATATCTCGCGAACGGTTTGACCAATCCGCAAAATTTCTGTTGCATCTGAAAGTAGAAACTAGCCCGATTACAACGGTATGCGTACTTTTCCCCTAGGCCGTTCTAGCTATTCGTTTCGAGCATCAGAACTGCGAAAATTTTGAGTTTCTCAAGCGCTTCTTACTTCCAAACTGCCATATCTCGCGAACGGATTGACCAATCCGCAAAATTTCTGTTGCATCTGAAGGTCGAAACTCGCCCGATTACAACGGTATGCGTACTTTTCCCCTAGGCCGTTCTAGTTATTCGTTTCGAGCATCAGAACTGCGAAAATTTTAAGGTTCTCAAGCGTTTCTTACATCCAAACTGCCATATCTCGCGAACGGTTTGACCAATCCGCAAAATTTCTGTTGCATCTGAAAGTAGAAACTCGCCCGATTACAAATGTATGCGTACTTTTCCCCTAGCCCGTTCTAGTTATTCGTTTCGAGCAACAGAACTGCGAAAATTTTGAGTTTCTCAAGCGTTGCTTACCTCCAAACTGCCATATCTCGCGAACGGATTGACCAATCCGCAAAATTATTGTTGCATCTGAAAGTAGAAACTCGCCCAAATACAACGGTATGCGTACTTTTCCCCTAGGCCGTTCTAGTTATTCGTTTCGAGCATCAGAACTGCGAAAATTTTGAGTTTCTCAAGCGTTTCTTACCTCCAAACTGCCATATCTCGCGAACGGATTGACCAAACCGCAAAATTTCTGTTGCATCTGAAAGTAGAAACTCGCCCGAATACAACGGTATGCGTACTTTTCCCCTAGGCCGTTCTAGTTATTCGTTTCGAGCATCAGAACTGCGAAAATTTTGAGGTTCTCAAGCGTTTCTTACATCCAAACTGCCATATCTCGCGAACGGTTTGACCAATCCGCAAAATTTCTGTTGCATCTGAAAGTAGAAACTCGCCCGATTACAACTGTATGCGTACTTTTCCCCTAGCCCGTTCTAGTTATTCGTTTCGAGCAACAGAACTGCGAAAATTTTGAGTTTCTCAAGCGTTGCTTACCTCCAAACTGCCATATCTCGCGAACGGATTGACCAATCCGCAAAATTATTGTTGCATCTGAAAGTAGAAACTCGCCCAAATACAACGGTATGCGTACTTTTCCCCTAGGCCGTTCTAGTTATTCGTTTCGAGCATCAGAACTGCGAAAATTTTGAGTTTCTCAAGCGTTTCTTACCTCCAAACTGCCATATCTCGCGAACGGATTGACCAAACCGCAAAATTTCTGTTGCATCTGAAAGTAGAAACTCGCCCGATTACAACTGTATGCGTACTTTTCCCCTAGTCCGTTCTAGTTATTCGTTTCGAGCATCAGAACTGTGAAAATTTTGAGTTTCTCAACCGTTTCTTACCTCCGAACTGCCATATCTCGCGAACGGATTGACCAATCCGCAAAATTTCTGTTGCATCTGAAAGTAGAAACTCGCCCGATTACAACGGTGTGCGTACTTTTCCCCTAGGCCGTTCTTGTTATTCGTTTCGAGCATCAGAACCGCGAAAATTTTGAGTTTCTCAAGCGTTTCTTACCTCCAAACTGCCATATCTCGCGAACGGATTGACCAATCCGCAAAATTTCTGTTGCATCTGAAAGTAGAAACTCGCCCGATTACAACGGTATGCGTACCTTTCCCCTAGCCCGTTCTAGTTATTCGTTTCGAGCAACAGAACTGTGAAAATTTTGAGTTTCTCAAGCGTTGCTTACCTCCAAACTGCCATATCTCGCGAACGGATTGACCAATCCGCAAAATTATTGTTGCATCAGAAAGTAGAAACTCGCCCAAATACAACGGTATGCGTACTTTTCCCCTAGGCCGTTCTAGTTATTCGTTTCGAGCATCAGAACTGCGAAAATTTTGAGTTTCTCAAGCGTTTCTTACATCCAAACTGCCATATCTCGCGAACGGATTGACCAAACCGCAAAATTTCTGTTGCATCTGAAAGTAGAAACTCGCCCGATTACAACTGTATGCGTACTTTTCCCCTAGTCCGTTCTAGTTATTCGTTTCGAGCATCAGAACTGTGAAAATTTTGAGTTTCTCAACCGTTTCTTACCTCCGAACTGCCATATCTCGCGAACGGAATGACCAATCCGCAAAATTTCTGTTGCATCTGAAAGTAGAAACTCGCCCGATTACAACGGTGTGCGTACTTTTCCTCTAGGCCGTTCTTGTTATTCGTTTCGAGCATCAGAACCGCGAAAATTTTGAGTTTCTCAAGCGTTTCTTACCTCCAAACTGCCATATCTCGCGAACGGACTGACCAATCCGCAAAATTTCTGTTGCATCTGAAAGTAGAAACTCGCCCGATTACAACGGTATGCGTACTTTTCCCCTAGACCGTTCTAGTTATGCTTGTCGAGCATCAGAACTGCGAAAATTTTGAGTTTCTCAAGCGTTTCTTACATCCAAACTGCCATATCTCGCGAACGGTTTGACCAATCCGCAAAATTTCTGTTGCATCTGAAAGTAGAAACTCGCCCGATTACAACGGTATGCGTACTTTTCCCCTAGGCCGTTCTAGCTATTCGTTTCGAGCATCAGAACTGCGAAAATTTTGAGTTTCTCAAGCGCTTCTTACTTCCAAACTGCCATATCTCGCGAACGGATTGACCAATCCGCAAAATTTCTGTTGCATCTGAAGGTCGAAACTCGCCCGATTACAACGGTATGCGTACTTTTCCCCTAGGCCGTTCTAGTTATTCGTTTCGAGCATCAGAACTGCGAAAATTTTGAGTTTCTCAAGCGTTTCTTACATCCAAACTGCCATATCTCGCGAACGGATTGACCAATCCGCAAAATTTCTGTTGCATCTGAAAGTAGAAACTCGCCCGATTACAACGGTATGCGTACTTTTCCCCTAGGCCGTTCTAGTTATTCGTTTCGAGCATCAGAACTGCGAAAATTTTAAGGTTCTCAAGCGTTTCTTACATCCAAACTGCCATATCTCGCGAACGGTTTGACCAATCCGCAAAATTTCTGTTGCATCTGAAAGTAGAAACTCGCCCGATTACAACTGTATGCGTACTTTTCCCCTAGCCCGTTCTAGTTATTCGTTTCGAGCAACAGAACTGCGAAAATTTTGAGTTTCTCAAGCGTTGCTTACCTCCAAACTGCCATATCTCGCGAACGGATTGACCAATCCGCAAAATTATTGTTGCATCTGAAAGTAGAAACTCGCCCAAATACAACGGTATGCGTACTTTTCCCCTAGGCCGTTCTAGTTATTCGTTTCGAGCATCAGAACTGCGAAAATTTTGAGTTTCTCAAGCGTTTCTTACCTCCAAACTGCCATATCTCGCGAACGGATTGACCAAACCGCAAAATTTCTGTTGCATCTGAAAGTAGAAACTCGCCCGATTACAACTGTATGCGTACTTTTCCCCTAGGCCGTTCTTGTTATTCGTTTCGAGCATCAGAACCGCGAAAATTTTGAGTTTCTCAAGCGTTTCTTACCTCCAAACTGCCATATCTCGGGAACGGATTGACCAATCCGCAAAATTTCTGTTGCATCTGAAAGTAGAAACTCGCCCGATTACAACGGTATGCGTACCTTTCCCCTAGCCCGTTCTAGTTATTCGTTTCGAGCAACAGAACTGTGAAAATTTTGAGTTTCTCAAGCGTTGCTTACCTCCAAACTGCCATATCTCGCGAACGGATTGACCAATCCGCAAAATTATTGTTGCATCTGAAAGTAGAAACTCGCCCAAATACAACGGTATGCGTACTTTTCCCCTAGGCCGTTCTAGTTATTCGTTTCGAGCATCAGAACTGCGAAAATTTTGAGTTTCTCAAGCGTTTCTTACATCCAAACTGCCATATCTCGCGAACGGATTGACCAAACCGCAAAATTTCTGTTGCATCTGAAAGTAGAAACTCGCCCGATTACAACTGTATGCGTACTTTTCCCCTAGTCCGTTCTAGTTATTCGTTTCGAGCATCAGAACTGTGAAAATTTTGAGTTTCTCAACCGTTTCTTACCTCCGAACTGCCATATCTCGCGAACGGATTGTCCAATCCGCAAAATTTCAGATGCATCTGAAAGTAGAAACTCGCCCGATTACAACGGTATGCGTACTTTTCCCCTAGACCGTTCTAGTTATGCTTGTCGAGCATCAGAACTGCGAAAATTTTGAGTTTCTCAAGCTTTTCTTACCTCCAAACTGCCATATCTCGCGAACGGATTGACCAATCCGCAAAATTTCTGTTGCATCTGAAAGTAGAAACTCGCCCGAATACAACGGTATGCGTACTTTTCCCCTAGGCCGTTCTAGTTATTCGTTTCGAGCATCAGAACTGCGAAAATTTTAAGGTTCTCAAGCGTTTCTTACATCCAAACTGCCATATCTCGCGAACGGTTTGACCAATCCGCAAAATTTCTGTTGCATCTGAAAGTAGAAACTCGCCCGATTACAACTGTATGCGTACTTTTCCCCTAGCCCGTTCTAGTTATTCGTTTCGAGCAACAGAACTGCGAAAATTTTGAGTTTCTCAAGCGTTGCTTACCTCCAAACTGCCATATCTCGCGAACGGATTGACCAATCCGCAAAATTATTGTTGCATCTGAAAGTAGAAACTCGCCCAAATACAACGGTATGCGTACTTTTCCCCTAGGCCGTTCTAGTTATTCGTTTCGAGCATCAGAACTGCGAAAATTTTGAGTTTCTCAAGCGTTTCTTACTTCCAAACTGCCATATCTCGCGAACGGATCGACCAAACCGCAAAATTTCTGTTGCATCTGAAAGTAGAAACTCGCCCGATTACAACTGTATGCGTACTGTTCCCCTAGTCCGTTCTAGTTATTCGTTTCGAGCATCAGAACTGTGAAAATTTTGAGTTTCTCAACCGTTTCTTACCTCCGAACTGCCATATCTCGCGAACGGATTGACCAATCCGCAAAATTTCTGTTGCATCTGAAAGTAGAAACTCGCCCGATTACAACGGTGTGCGTACTTTTCCCCTAGGCCGTTCTTGTTATTCGTTTCGAGCATCAGAACCGCGAAAATTTTGAGTTTCTCAAGCGTTTCTTACCTCCAAACTGCCATATCTCGCGAACGGACTGACCAATCTGCAAAATTTCTGTTGCATCTGAAAGTAGAAACTCGCCCGATTACAACGGTATGCGTACTTTTCCCCTAGGCCGTTCTAGCTATTCGTTTCGAGCATCAGAACTGCGAAAATTTTGAGTTTCTCGAGCGTTTCTTACCTCCAAACTGCCATATCTCGCGAACGGATTGACCAATCCGCAAAATTTCTGTTGCATCTGAAAGTAGAAACTCGCCCGATTACAACGGTATGCGTACTTTTCCCCTAGGCCGTTCTAGTTATTCGTTTCGAGCATCAGAACTGCGAAAATTTTGAGTTTCTCAAGCGTTTCTCACATACAAACTGCCACATCTCGCGAACGGATTGTCCAATCCGCAAAATTTCTGATGCATCTGAAAGTAGAGACTCGCCCGATTACAACGGTATGCGTACTTTTCCCCTAGACCGTTCTAGTTGTGCTTGTCGAGCATCAGAACTGCGAAAATTTTGAGTTTCTCAAGCGTTTCTTACCTCCAAACTGCCATATCTCGCGAACGGATTGACCAATCCGCAAAATTTCTGTTGCATCTGAAAGTAGAAACTCGCCCGAATACAACGGTATGCGTACTTTTCCCCTAGGCCGTTCTAGTTATTCGTTTCGAGCATCAGAACTGCGAAAATTTTGAGGTTCTCAAGCGTTTCTTACATCCAAACTGCCATATCTCGCGAACGGTTTGACCAATCCGCAAAATTTCTGTTGCATCTGAAAGTAGAAACTCGCCCGATTACAACTGTATGCGTACTTTTCCCCTAGCCCGTTCTAGTTATTCGTTTCGAGCAACAGAACTGCGAAAATTTTGAGTTTCTCAAGCGTTGCATACCTCCAAACTGCCATATCTCGCGAACGGATTGACCAATCCGCAAAATTATTGTTGCATCTGAAAGTAGAAACTCGCCCAAATACAACGGTATGCGTACTTTTCCCCTAGGCCGTTCTAGTTATTCGTTTCGAGCATCAGAACTGCGAAAATTTTGAGTTTCTCAAGCGTTTCTTACCTCCAAACTGCCATATCTCGCGAACGGATTGACCAAACCGCAAAATTTCTATTGCATCTGAAAGTAGAAACTCGCCCGATTACAACTGTATGCGTACTTTTCCCCTAGTCCGTTCTAGTTATTCGTTTCGAGCATCAGAACTGTGAAAATTTTGAGTTTCTCAACCGTTTCTTACCTCCGAACTGCCATATCTCGCGAACGGATTGACCAATCCGCAAAATTTCTGTTGCATCTGAAAGTAGAAACTCGCCCGATTACAACGGTGTGCGTACTTTTCCTCTAGGCCGTTCTTGTTATTCGTTTCGAGCATCAGAACCGCGAAAATTTTGAGTTTCTCAAGCGTTTCTTACCTCCAAACTGCCATATCTCGCGAACGGATTGACCAATCCGCAAAGTTTCTGTTGCATCTGAAAGTAGAAACTCGCCCGATTACAACGGTATGCGTACCTTTCCCCTAGCCCGTTCTAGTTATTCGTTTCGAGCAACAGAACTGCGAAAATTTTGAGTTTCTCAAGCGTTGCTTACCTCCAAACTGCCATATCTCGCGAACGGATTGACCAATCCGCAAAATTATTGTTGCATCTGAAAGTAGAAACTCGCCCAAATACAACGGTATGCGTACTTTTCCCCTAGGCCGTTCTAGTTATTCGTTTCGAGCATCAGAACTGCGAAAATTTTGAGTTTCTCAAGCGTTTCTTACATCCAAACTGCCATATCTCGCGAACGGATTGACCAAACCGCAAAATTTCTGTTGCATCTGAAAGTAGAAACTCGCCCGATTACAACTGTATGCGTACTTTTCCCCTAGTCCGTTCTAGTTATTCGTTTCGAGCATCAGAACTGTGAAAATTTTGAGTTTCTCAACCGTTTCTTACCTCCGAACTGCCATATCTCGCGAACGGATTGACCAATCCGCAAAATTTCTGTTGCATCTGAAAGTAGAAAGTCGCCCGATTACAACGGTGTGCGTACTTTTCCCCTAGGCCGTTCTTGTTATTCGTTTCGAGCATCAGAACCGCGAAAATTTTGAGTTTCTCAAGCGTTTCTTACCTCCAAACTGCCATATCTCGCGAACGGACTGACCAATCCGCAAAATTTCTGTTGCATCTGAAAGTAGAAACTCGCCCGATTACAACGGTATGCGTACCTTTCCCCTAGCCCGTTCTAGTTATTCGTTTCGAGCAACAGAACTGCGAAAATTTTGAGTTTCTCAAGCGTTGCTTACCTCCAAACTGCCATATCTCGCGAACGTATTGACCAATCCGCAAAATTTCTGTTGCATCTGAAAGTAGAAACTCGCCCGATTACAACGGTGTGCGTACTTTTCCCCTAGGCCGTTCTTGTTATTCGTTTCGAGCATCAGAACCGCGAAAATTTTGAGTTTCTCAAGCGTTTCTTACCTCCAAACTGCCATATCTCGCGAACGGATTGACCAATCCGCAAAATTTCTGTTGCATCTGAAAGTAGAAACTCGCCCGATTACAACGGTGTGCGTACTTTTCCCCTAGGCCGTTCTTGTTATTCGTTTCGAGCATCAGAACCGCGAAAATTTTGAGTTTCTCAAGCGTTTCTTACCTCCAAACTGCCATATCTCGCGAACGGATTGACCAATCCGCAAAGTTTCTGTTGCATCTGAAAGTAGAAACTCGCCCGATTACAACACTGTGCGTACTTTTCCCCTAGGCCGTTCTAGTTATTCGTTTCGAGCATCAGAACTGCGAAAATTTTGAGTTTCTCAAGCGTTTCTCACATACAAACTGCCACATCTCGCGAACGGATTGTCCAATCCGCAAAATTTCAGATGCATCTGAAAGTAGAAACTCGCCCGATTACAACGGTATGCGTACTTTTCCCCTAGACCGTTCTAGTTATGCTTGTCGAGCATCAGAACTGCGAAAATTTTGAGTTTCTCAAGCTTTTCTTACCTCCAAACTGCCATATCTCGCGAACGGATTGACCAATCCGCAAAATTTCTGTTGCATCTGAAAGTAGAAACTCGCCCGAATACAACGGTATGCGTACTTTTCCCCTAGGCCGTTCTAGTTATTCGTTTCGAGCATCAGAACTGCGAAAATTTTGAGGTTCTCAAGCGTTTCTTACATCCAAACTGCCATATCTCGCGAACGGTTTGACCAATCCGCAAAATTTCTGTTGCATCTGAAAGTAGAAACTCGCCCGATTACAACTGTATGCGTACTTTTCCCCTAGCCCGTTCTAGTTATTCGTTTCGAGCAACAGAACTGCGAAAATTTTGAGTTTCTCAAGCGTTTCTCACATACAAACTGCCACATCTCGCGAACGGTTTGACCAATCCGCAAAATTTCTGTTGCATCTGAAAGTAGAAACTCGCCCGATTACAACGGTATGCGTACTTTTCCCCTAGGCCGTTCTAGTTATTCGTTTCGAGCATCAGAACTGCGAAAATTTTGAGTTTCTCAAGCGTTTCTCACATACAAACTGCCACATCTCGCGAACGGATTGTCCAATCCGCAAAATTTCTGATGCATCTGAAAGTAGAAACTCGCCCGATTACAACGGTATGCGTACTTTTCCCCTAGACCGTTCTAGTTATGCTTGTCGAGCATCAGAACTGCGAAAATTTTGAGTTTCTCAAGCGTTTCTTACATCCAAACTGCCATATCTCGCGAACGGTTTGACCAATCCGCAAAATTTCTGTTGCATCTGAAAGTAGAAACTCGCCCGATTACAACGGTATGCGTACTTTTCCCCTAGGCCGTTCTAGCTATTCGTTTCGAGCATCAGAACTGCGAAAATTTTGAGTTTCTCAAGCGCTTCTTACTTCCAAACTGCCATATCTCGCGAACGGATTGACCAATCCGCAAAATTTCTGTTGCATCTGAAGGTCGAAACTCGCCCGATTACAACGGTATGCGTACTTTTCCCCTAGGCCGTTCTAGTTATTCGTTTCGAGCATCAGAACTGCGAAAATTTTAAGGTTCTCAAGCGTTTCTTACATCCAAACTGCCATATCTCGCGAACGGTTTGACCAATCCGCAAAATTTCTGTTGCATCTGAAAGTAGAAACTCGCCCGATTACAACTGTATGCGTACTTTTCCCCTAGCCCGTTCTAGTTATTCGTTTCGAGCAACAGAACTGCGAAAATTTTGAGTTTCTCAAGCGTTGCTTACCTCCAAACTGCCATATCTCGCGAACGGATTGACCAATCCGCAAAATTATTGTTGCATCTGAAAGTAGAAACTCGCCCAAATACAACGGTATGCGTACTTTTCCCCTAGGCCGTTCTAGTTATTCGTTTCGAGCATCAGAACTGCGAAAATTTTGAGTTTCTCAAGCGTTTCTTACCTCCAAACTGCCATATCTCGCGAACGGATTGACCAAACCGCAAAATTTCTGTTGCATCTGAAAGTAGAAACTCGCCCGATTACAACTGTATGCGTACTTTTCCCCTAGGCCGTTCTTGTTATTCGTTTCGAGCATCAGAACCGCGAAAATTTTGAGTTTCTCAAGCGTTTCTTACCTCCAAACTGCCATATCTCGCGAACGGATTGACCAATCCGCAAAATTTCTGTTGCATCTGAAAGTAGAAACTCGCCCGATTACAACGGTATGCGTACCTTTCCCCTAGCCCGTTCTAGTTATTCGTTTCGAGCAACAGAACTGTGAAAATTTTGAGTTTCTCAAGCGTTGCTTACCTCCAAACTGCCATATCTCGCGAACGGATTGACCAATCCGCAAAATTATTGTTGCATCTGAAAGTAGAAACTCGCCAAATACAACGGTATGCGTACTTTTCCCCTAGGCCGTTCTAGTTATTCGTTTCGAGCATCAGAACTGCGAAAATTTTGAGTTTCTCAAGCGTTTCTTACATCCAAACTGCCATATCTCGCGAACGGATTGACCAAACCGCAAAATTTCTGTTGCATCTGAAAGTAGAAACTCGCCCGATTACAACTGTATGCGTACTTTTCCCCTAGTCCGTTCTAGTTATTCGTTTCGAGCATCAGAACTGTGAAAATTTTGAGTTTCTCAACCGTTTCTTACCTCCGAACTGCCATATCTCGCGAACGGATTGTCCAATCCGCAAAATTTCAGATGCATCTGAAAGTAGAAACTCGCCCGATTACAACGGTATGCGTACTTTTCCCCTAGACCGTTCTAGTTATGCTTGTCGAGCATCAGAACTGCGAAAATTTTGAGTTTCTCAAGCTTTTCTTACCTCCAAACTGCCATATCTCGCGAACGGATTGACCAATCCGCAAAATTTCTGTTGCATCTGAAAGTAGAAACTCGCCCGAATACAACGGTATGCGTACTTTTCCCCTAGGCCGTTCTAGTTATTCGTTTCGAGCATCAGAACTGCGAAAATTTTAAGGTTCTCAAGCGTTTCTTACATCCAAACTGCCATATCTCGCGAACGGTTTGACCAATCCGCAAAATTTCTGTTGCATCTGAAAGTAGAATCTCGCCCGATTACAACTGTATGCGTACTTTTCCCCTAGTCCGTTCTAGTTATTCGTTTCGAGCAACAGAACTGCGAAAATTTTGAGTTTCTCAAGCGTTGCTTACCTCCAAACTGCCATATCTCGCGAACGGATTGACCAATCCGCAAAATTATTGTTGCATCTGAAAGTAGAAACTCGCCCAAATACAACGGTATGCGTACTTTTCCCCTAGGCCGTTCTAGTTATTCGTTTCGAGCATCAGAACTGCGAAAATTTTGAGTTTCTCAAGCGTTTCTTACTTCCAAACTGCCATATCTCGCGAACGGATCGACCAATCCGCAAAATTTCTGTTGCATCTGAAAGTAGAAACTCGCCCGATTACAACGGTATGCGTACTTTTCCCCTAGGCCGTTCTAGTTATTCGTTTCGAGCATCAGAACTGCGAAAATTTTGAGTTTCTCAAGCGTTTCTCACATACAAACTGCCACATCTCGCGAACGGATTGTCCAATCCGCAAAATTTCAGATGCATCTGAAAGTAGAAACTCGCCCGATTACAACTGTATGCGTACCTTTCCCCTAGCCCATTCTAGTTATTCGTTTCGAGCAACAGAACTGTGAAAATTTTGAGTTTCTCAAGCGTTGCTTACCTCCAAACTGCCATATCTCGCGAACGGATTGACCAATCCGCAAAATTATTGTTGCATCTGAAAGTAGAAACTCGCCCAAATACAACGGTATGCGTACTTTTCCCCTAGGCCGTTCTAGTTATTCGTTTCGAGCATCAGAACTGCGAAAATTTTGAGTTTCTCAGGCGTTTCTTACATCCAAACTGCCATATCTCGCGAACGGATTGACCAAACCGCAAAATTTCTGTTGCATCTGAAAGTAGAAACTCGCCCGATTACAACTGTATGCGTACTTTTCCCCTAGTCCGTTCTAGTTATTCGTTTCGAGCATCAGAACTGTGAAAATTTTGAGTTTCTCAACCGTTTCTTACCTCCGAACTGCCATATCTCGCGAACGGATTGACCAATCCGCAAAATTTCTGTTGCATCTGAAAGTAGAAACTCGCCCGATTACAACGGTGTGCGTACTTTTCCCCTAGGCCGTTCTTGTTATTCGTTTCGAGCATCAGAACCGCGAAAATTTTGAGTTTCTCAAGCGTTTCTTACCTCCAAACTGCCATATCTCGCGAACGGACTGACCAATCTGCAAAATTTCTGTTGCATCTGAAAGTAGAAACTCGCCCGATTACAACGGTATGCGTACTTTTCCCCTAGGCCGTTCTAGCTATTCGTTTCGAGCATCAGAACTGCGAAAATTTTGAGTTTCTCAAGCGTTTCTTACCTCCAAACTGCCATATCTCGCGAACGGATTGACCAATCCGCAAAATTTCTGTTGCATCTGAAAGTAGAAACTCGCCCGATTACAACGGTATGCGTACTTTTCCCCTAGGCCGTTCTAGTTATTCGTTTCGAGCATCAGAACTGCGAAAATTTTGAGTTTCTCAAGCGTTTCTCACATACAAACTGCCACATCTCGCGAACGGATTGTCCAATCCGCAAAATTTCTGATGCATCTGAAAGTAGAGACTCGCCCGATTACAACGGTATGCGTACTTTTCCCCTAGACCGTTCTAGTTGTGCTTGTCGAGCATCAGAACTGCGAAAATTTTGAGTTTCTCAAGCGTTTCTTACCTCCAAACTGCCATATCTCGCGAACGGATTGACCAATCCGCAAAATTTCTGTTGAATCTGAAAGTAGAAACTCGCCCGAATACAACGGTATGCGTACTTTTCCCCTAGGCCGTTCTAGTTATTCGTTTCGAGCATCAGAACTGCGAAAATTTTGAGTTTCTCAAGCGTTTCTTACTTCCAAACTGCCATATCTCGCGAACGGATTGACCAATCCGCAAAATTTCTGTTGCATCTGAAAGTAGAAACTCGCCCGATTACAACGGTATGCGTACTTTTCCCCTAGGCCGTTCTAGTTATTCGTTTCGAGCATCAGAACTGCGAAAATTTTGAGTTTCTCAAGCGTTTCTCACATACAAACTGCCACATCTCGCGAACGGATTGTCCAATCCGCAAAATTTCAGATGCATCTGAAAGTAGAAACTCGCCCGATTACAACGGTATGCGTACTTTTCCCCTAGACCGTTCTAGTTATACTTGTCGAGCATCAGAACTGCGAAAATTTTGAGTTTCTCAAGCTTTTCTTACCTCCAAACTGCCATATCTCGCGAACGGATTGACCAATCCGCAAAATTTCTGTTGCATCTGAAAGTAGAAACTCGCCCGAATACAACGGTATGCGTACTTTTCCCCTAGGCCGTTCTAGTTATTCGTTTCGAGCATCAGAACTGCGAAAATTTTGAGGTTCTCAAGCGTTTCTTACATCCAAACTGCCATATCTCGCGAACGGTTTGACCAATCCGCAAAATTTCTGTTGCATCTGAAAGTAGAAACTCGCCCGATTACAACTGTATGCGTACTTTTCCCCTAGCCCGTTCTAGTTATTCGTTTCGAGCAACAGAACTGCGAAAATTTTGAGTTTCTCAAGCGTTGCATACCTCCAAACTGCCATATCTCGCGAACGGATTGACCAATCCGCAAAATTATTGTTGCATCTGAAAGTAGAAACTCGCCCAAATACAACGGTATGCGTACTTTTCCCCTAGGCCGTTCTAGTTATTCGTTTCGAGCATCAGAACTGCGAAAATTTTGAGTTTCTCAAGCGTTTCTTACCTCCAAACTGCCATATCTCGCGAACGGATTGACCAATCCGCAAAGTTTCTGTTGCATCTGAAAGTAGAAACTCGCCCGATTACAACGGTATGCGTACCTTTCCCCTAGCCCGTTCTAGTTATTCGTTTCGAGCAACAGAACTGCGAAAATTTTGAGTTTCTCAAGCGTTGCTTACCTCCAAACTGCCATATCTCGCGAACGGATTGACCAATCCGCAAAATTATTGTTGCATCTGAAAGTAGAAACTCGCCCAAATACAACGGTATGCGTACTTTTCCCCTAGGCCGTTCTAGTTATTCGTTTCGAGCATCAGAACTGCGAAAATTTTGAGTTTCTCAAGCGTTTCTTACATCCAAACTGCCATATCTCGCGAACGGATTGACCAAACCGCAAAATTTCTGTTGCATCTGAAAGTAGAAACTCGCCCGATTACAACTGTATGCGTACTTTTCCCCTAGTCCGTTCTAGTTATTCGTTTCGAGCATCAGAACTGTGAAAATTTTGAGTTTCTCAACCGTTTCTTACCTCCGAACTGCCATATCTCGCGAACGGATTGACCAATCCGCAAAATTTCTGTTGCATCTGAAAGTAGAAACTCGCCCGATTACAACGGTATGCGTACCTTTCCCCTAGCCCGTTCTAGTTATTCGTTTCGAGCAACAGAACTGCGAAAATTTTGAGTTTCTCAAGCGTTGCTTACCTCCAAACTGCCATATCTCGCGAACGTATTGACCAATCCGCAAAATTTCTGTTGCATCTGAAAGTAGAAACTCGCCCGATTACAACGGTGTGCGTACTTTTCCCCTAGGCCGTTCTTGTTATTCGTTTCGAGCATCAGAACCGCGAAAATTTTGAGTTTCTCAAGCGTTTCTTACCTCCAAACTGCCATATCTCGCGAACGGATTGACCAATCCGCAAAATTTCTGTTGCATCTGAAAGTAGAAACTCGCCCGATTACAACGGTGTGCGTACTTTTCCCCTAGGCCGTTCTTGTTATTCGTTTCGAGCATCAGAACCGCGAAAATTTTGAGTTTCTCAAGCGTTTCTTACCTCCAAACTGCCATATCTCGCGAACGGATTGACCAATCCGCAAAGTTTCTGTTGCATCTGAAAGTAGAAACTCGCCCGATTACAACACTGTGCGTACTTTTCCCCTAGGCCGTTCTAGTTATTCGTTTCGAGCATCAGAACTGCGAAAATTTTGAGTTTCTCAAGCGTTTCTCACATACAAACTGCCACATCTCGCGAACGGATTGTCCAATCCGCAAAATTTCAGATGCATCTG
This sequence comes from Ptiloglossa arizonensis, assembly GCF_051014685.1. Classification (NCBI taxonomy): domain Eukaryota; kingdom Metazoa; phylum Arthropoda; class Insecta; order Hymenoptera; family Colletidae; genus Ptiloglossa; species Ptiloglossa arizonensis. Next base: position 1,634,055 of record NW_027478421.1, on the reverse strand, counting down.
AAAGTAGAAACTCGCCCGATTACAACGGTATGCGTACTTTTCCCCTAGACCGTTCTAGTTATGCTTGTCGAGCATCAGAACTGCGAAAATTTTGAGTTTCTCAAGCTTTTCTTACCTCCAAACTGCCATATCTCGCGAACGGATTGACCAATCCGCAAAATTTCTGTTGCATCTGAAAGTAGAAACTCGCCCGAATACAACGGTATGCGTACTTTTCCCCTAGGCCGTTCTAGTTATTCGTTTCGAGCATCAGAACTGCGAAAATTTTGAGGTTCTCAAGCGTTTCTTACATCCAAACTGCCATATCTCGCGAACGGTTTGACCAATCCGCAAAATTTCTGTTGCATCTGAAAGTAGAAACTCGCCCGATTACAACTGTATGCGTACTTTTCCCCTAGCCCGTTCTAGTTATTCGTTTCGAGCAACAGAACTGCGAAAATTTTGAGTTTCTCAAGCGTTGCTTACCTCCAAACTGCCATATCTCGCGAACGGATTGACCAATCCGCAAAATTATTGTTGCATCTGAAAGTAGAAACTCGCCCAAATACAACGGTATGCGTACTTTTCCCCTAGGCCGTTCTAGTTATTCGTTTCGAGCATCAGAACTGCGAAAATTTTGAGTTTCTCAAGCGTTTCTTACATCCAAACTGCCATATCTCGCGAACGGATTGACCAAACCGCAAAATTTCTGTTGCATCTGAAAGTAGAAACTCGCCCGATTACAACTGTATGCGTACTTTTCCCCTAGTCCGTTCTAGTTATTCGTTTCGAGCATCAGAACTGTGAAAATTTTGAGTTTCTCAACCGTTTCTTACCTCCGAACTGCCATATCTCGCGAACGGATTGACCAATCCGCAAAATTTCTGTTGCATCTGAAAGTAGAAACTCGCCCGATTACAACGGTGTGCGTACTTTTCCCCTAGGCCGTTCTTGTTATTCGTTTCGAGCATCAGAACCGCGAAAATTTTGAGTTTCTCAAGCGTTTCTTACCTCCAAACTGCCATATCTCGCGAACGGACTGACCAATCCGCAAAATTTCTGTTGCATCTGAAAGTAGAAACTCGCCCGATTACAACGGTATGCGTACCTTTCCCCTAGCCCGTTCTAGTTATTCGTTTCGAGCAACAGAACTGCGAAAATTTTGAGTTTCTCAAGCGTTGCTTACCTCCAAACTGCCATATCTCGCGAACGGATTGACCAATCCGCAAAATTTCTGTTGCATCTGAAAGTAGAAACTCGCCCGATTACAACGGTGTGCGTACTTTTCCCCTAGGCCGTTCTTGTTATTCGTTTCGAGCATCAGAACCGCGAAAATTTTGAGTTTCTCAAGCGTTTCTTACCTCCAAACTGCCATATCTCGCGAACGGATTGACCAATCCGCAAAATTTCTGTTGCATCTGAAAGTAGAAACTCGCCCGATTACAACGGTATGCGTACCTTTCCCCTAGCCCGTTCTAGTTATTCGTTTCGAGCAACAGAACTGCGAAAATTTTGAGTTTCTCAAGCGTTGCTTACCTCCAAACTGCCATATCTCGCGAACGGATTGACCAATCCGCAAAATTTCTGTTGCATCTGAAAGTAGAAACTCGCCCGATTACAACGGTGTGCGTACTTTTCCCCTAGGCCGTTCTTGTTATTCGTTTCGAGCATCAGATCCGCGAAAATTTTGAGTTTCTCAAGCGTTGCTTACCTCCAAACTGCCATATCTCGCGAACGGATTGACCAATCCGCAAAATTATTGTTGCATCTGAAAGTAGAAACTCGCCCAAATACAACGGTATGCGTACTTTTCCCCTAGGCCGTTCTAGTTATTCGTTTCGAGCATCAGAACTGCGAAAATTTTGAGTTTCTCAAGCGTTTCTTACATCCAAACTGCCATATCTCGCGAACGGATTGACCAAACCGCAAAATTTCTGTTGCATCTGAAAGTAGAAACTCGCCCGATTACAACTGTATGCGTACTTTTCCCCTAGTCCGTTCTAGTTATTCGTTTCGAGCATCAGAACTGTGAAAATTTTGAGTTTCTCAACCGTTTCTTACCTCCGAACTGCCATATCTCGCGAACGGATTGACCAATCCGCAAAATTTCTGTTGCATCTGAAAGTAGAAACTCGCCCGATTACAACGGTGTGCGTACTTTTCCCCTAGGCCGTTCTTGTTATTCGTTTCGAGCATCAGAACCGCGAAAATTTTGAGTTTCTCAAGCGTTTCTTACCTCCAAACTGCCATATCTCGCGAACGGATTGACCAATCCGCAAAATTTCTGTTGCATCTGAAAGTAGAAACTCGCCCGATTACAACGGTATGCGTACCTTTCCCCTAGCCCGTTCTAGTTATTCGTTTCGAGCAACAGAACTGCGAAAATTTTGAGTTTCTCAAGCGTTGCTTACCTCCAAACTGCCATATCTCGCGAACGGATTGACCAATCCGCAAAATTTCTGTTGCATCTGAAAGTAGAAACTCGCCCGATTACAACGGTGTGCGTACTTTTCCCCTAGGCCGTTCTTGTTATTCGTTTCGAGCATCAGAACCGCGAAAATTTTGAGTTTCTCAAGCGTTTCTTACCTCCAAACTGCCATATCTCGCGAACGGATTGACCAATCCGCAAAATTTCTGTTGCATCTGAAAGTAGAAACTCGCCCGATTACAACGGTATGCGTACCTTTCCCCTAACCCGTCCTAGTTATTCGTTTCGAGCAACAGAACTGCGAAAATTTTGAGTTTCTCAAGCGTTGCTTACCTCCAAACTGCCATATCTCGCGAACGGATTGACCAATCCGCAAAATTTCTGTTGCATCTGAAAGTAGAAACTCGCCCGATTACAACGGTGTGCGTACTTTTCCCCTAGGCCGTTCTTGTTATTCGTTTCGAGCATCAGATCCGCGAAAATTTTGAGTTTCTCAAGCGTTTCTTACCTCCAAACTGCCATATCTCGCGAACGGATTGACCAATCCGCAAAATTTCTGTTGCATCTGAAAGTAGAAACTCGCCCGATTACAAAGGTATGCGTACTTTTCCCCTAGGCCGTTCTAGCTATTCGTTTCGAGCATCAGAACTGCGAAAATTTTGAGTTTCTCAAGCGTTTCTTAATTCCAAACTGCCATATCTCGCGAACGGATTGACCAATCCGCAAAATTTCTGTTGCATCTGAAGGTCGAAACTCGCCCGATTACAACAGTATGCGTACTTTTCCCCTAGGCCGTTCTAGTTATTCGTTTCGAGCATCAGAACTGCGAAAATTTTGAGTTTCTCAAGCGTTTCTTACCTCCAAACTGCCATATCTCGCGAACGGATTGACCAATCCGCAAAATTTCTGTTGCATCTGAAAGTAGAAACTCGCCCGATTACAACGGTATGCGTACTTTTCCCCTAGGCCGTTCTAGTTATTCGTTTCGAGCATCAGAACTGCGAAAATTTTGAGTTTCTCAAGCGTTTCTCACATACAAACTGCCACATCTCGCGAACGGATTGTCCAATCCGCAAAATTTCTGATGCATCTGAAAGTAGAAACTCGCCCGATTACAACGGTATGCGTACTTTTCCCCTAGACCGTTCTAGTTATGCTTGTCGAGCATCAGAACTGCGAAAATTTTGAGTTTCTCAAGCGTTTCTTACCTCCAAACTGCCATATCTCGCGAACGGATTGACCAATCCGCAAAATTTCTGTTGCATCTGAAAGTAGAAACTCGCCCGAATACAACGGTATGCGTACTTTTCCCCTAGGCCGTTCTAGTTATTCGTTTCGAGCATCAGAACTGCGAAAATTTTGAGTTTCTCAAGCGTTCCTTACCTCCAAACTGCCATATCTCGCGAACGGATTGACCAATCCGCAAAATTTCTGTTGCATCTGAAAGTAGAAACTCGCCCGATTACAACGGTATGCGTACTTTTCCCCTAGGCCGTTCTAGTTATTCGTTTCGAGCATCAGAACTGCGAAAATTTTGAGTTTGTCAAGCGTTTCTTACCTCCAAACTGCCATATCTCGCGAACGGATTGACCAATCCGCAAAATTTCTGTTGCATCTGAAAGTAGAAACTCGCCCGATTACAACGGTATGCGTACTTTTCCCCTAGGCCGTTCTAGTTATTCGTTTCGAGCATCAGAAGTGCAAAATTTTGAGTTTCTCAAGCGTTTCTTACCTCCAAACTGCCATATCTCGCGAACGGATTGACCAATCCGCAAAATTTCTGTTGCATCTGAAAGTAGAAACTCGCCCGATTACAACGGTATGCGTACTTTTCCCCTAGGCCGTTCTAGTTATTCGTTTCGAGCATCAGAACTGCGAAAATTTTGAGTTTCTCTAGCGTTTCTCACATACAAACTGCCACATCTCGCGAACGGATTGTCCAATCCGCAAAATTTCTGATGCATCTGAAAGTAGAAACTCGCCCGATTACAACGGTATGCGTACTTTTCCCCTAGACCGTTCTAGTTATGCTTGTCGAGCATCAGAACTGCGAAAATTTTGAGTTTCTCAAGCGTTTCTTACCTCCAAACTGCCATATCTCGCGAACGGATTGACCAATCCGCAAAATTTCTGTTGCATCTGAAAGTAGAAACTCGCCCGAATACAACGGTATGCGTACTTTTCCCCTAGGCCGTTCTAGTTATTCGTTTCGAGCATCAGAACTGCGAAAATTTTGAGTTTCTCAAGCGTTCCTTACCTCCAAACTGCCATATCTCGCGAACGGATTGACCAATCCGCAAAATTTCTGTTGCATCTGAAAGTAGAAACTCGCCCGATTACAACGGTATGCGTACTTTTCCCCTAGGCCGTTCTAGTTATTCGTTTCGAGCATCAGAACTGCGAAAATTTTGAGTTTCTCAAGCGTTTCTTACCTCCAAACTGCCATATCTCGCGAACGGATTGACCAATCCGCAAAATTTCTGTTGCATCTGAAAGTAGAAACTCGCCCGATTACAACGGTATGCGTACTTTTCCCCTAGGCCGTTCTAGTTATTCGTTTCGAGCATCAGAAGTGCAAAATTTTGAGTTTCTCAAGCGTTTCTTACCTCCAAACTGCCATATCTCGCGAACGGATTGACCAATCCGCAAAATTACTGTTGCATCTGAAAGTAGAAACTCGCCCGATTACAACGGTATGCGTACTTTTCCCCTTGGCCGTTCTAGTTATTCGTTTCGAGCATCAGAACTGCGAAAATTTTGAGTTTCTCAAGCGTTTCTTACTTCCAAACTGCCATATCTCGCGAACGGATTGACCAATCCGCAAAATTTCTGTTGCATCTGAAAGTAGAAACTCGCCCGAATACAACGGTATGCGTACTTTTCCCCTAGGCCTTTCTAGTTATTCGTTTCGAGCATCAGAACTGCGAAAATTTTGAGTTTCTCAAGCGTTTCTTACCTCCAAACTGCCATATCTCGCGAACGGATTGACCAAACCGCAAAATTTCTGTTGCATCTGAAAGTAGAAACTCGCCCGATTACAACTGTATGCGTACTTTTCCCCTAGTCCGTTCTAGTTATTCGTTTCGAGCATCAGAACTGTGAAAATTTTGAGTTTCTCAACCGTTTCTTACCTCCGAACTGCCATATCTCGCGAACGGATTGACCAATCCGCAAAATTTCTGTTGCATCTGAAAGTAGAAACTCGCCCGATTACAACGGTATGCGTACCTTTCCCCTAGCCCGTTCTAGTTATTCGTTTCGAGCAACAGAACTGCGAAAATTTTGAGTTTCTCAAGCGTTGCTTACCTCCAAACTGCCATATCTCGCGAACGGATTGACCAATCCGCAAAATTATTGTTGCATCTGAAAGTAGAAACTCGCCCGATTACAACTGTATGCGTACTTTTCCCCTAGCCCGTTCTAGTTATTCATTTCGAGCAACAGAACTGCGAAAATTTTGAGTTTCTCAAGCGTTGCTTACCTCCAAACTGCCATATGTCGCGAACGGATTGACCAATCCGCAAAATTATTGTTGCATCTGAAAGTAGAAACTCGCCCGATTACAACGGCATGCGTACTTTTCCCCTAGGCCGTTCTAGTTATTCGTTTCGAGCATCAGAACTGCGAAAATTTTGAGTTTCTCAAGCGTTTCTTACCTACAAACTGCCATATTTCGCGAACGGATTGACCAATCCGCAAAATTTCTGTTGCATCTGAAAGTAGAAACTCGCCCGATTACAACGGTATGCGTACTTTTCCCCTAGGCCGTTCTAGTTATTCGTTTCGAGCATCAGAACTGCGAAAATTTTGAGTTTCTCAAGCGTTCCTTACCTCCAAACTGCCATATCTCGCGAACGGATTGACCAATCCGCAAAATTTCTGTTGCATCTGAAAGTAGAAACTCGCCCGATTACAACGGTATGCGTACTTTTCCCCTAGGCCGTTCTAGTTATTCGTTTCGAGCATCAGAACTGCGAAAATTTTGAGTTTCTCAAGCGTTTCTTACTTCCAAACTGCCATATCTCGCGAACGGATTGACCAATCCGCAAAATTTCTGTTGCATCTGAAAGTAGAAACTCGCCCTATTACAACGGTGTGCGTACTTTTCCCCTAGGCCGTTCTTGTTATTCGTTTCGAGCATCAGAACCGCGAAAATTTTGAGTTTCTCAAGCGTTTCTTACCTCCAAACTGCCATATCTCGCGAACGGATTGACCAATCCTCAAAATTTCTGTTGCATCTGAAAGTAGAAACTCGCCCGATTACAACGGTATGCGTACTTTTCCCCTAGGCCGTTCTAGCTATTCGTTTCGAGCATCAGAACTGCGAAAATTTTGAGTTTCTCAAGCGTTGCTTACCTCCAAACTGCCATATCTCGCGAACGGATTGACCAATCCGCAAAATTTCTGTTGCATCTGAAGGTCGAAACTCGCCCGATTACAACAGTATGCGTACTTTTCCCCTAGGCCGTTCTAGTTATTCGTTTCGAGCATCAGAACTGCGAAAATTTTGAGTTTCTCAAGCGTTTCTTACCTCCAAACTGCCATATCTCGCGAACGGATTGACCAATCCGCAAAATTTCTGTTGCATCTGAAAGTAGAAACTCGCCCGAATACAACGGTATGCGTACTTTTCCCCTAGGCCGTTCTAGTTATTCGTTTCGAGCATCAGAACTGCGAAAATTTTGAGTTTCTCAAGCGTTTCGTACCTCCAAACTGCCATATCTCGCGAACGGTTTGACCAATCCGCAAAATTTCTGTTGCATCTGAAGGTAGAAACTCGCCCGATTACAACGGTATGCGTACTTTTCCCCTAGGCCGTTCTAGTTATTCGTTTCGAGCATCAGAACTGCGAAAATTTTGAGTTTCTCAAGCGTTTCTTACTTCCAAACTGCCATATCTCGCGTACGGATTGACAAATCCGCAAAATTTCTGTTGCATCTGAAGGTAGAAACTCGCCCGATTACAACGGTATGCGTACTTTTCCCCTAGGCCGTTCTAGTTATTCGTTTCGAGCATCAGAACTGCGAAAATTTTGAGTTTCTCAAGCGTTTCTTACCTACAAACTGCCACATCTCGCGAACGGATTTACCAATCCGCAAAAATTCTGATGCATCTGAAAGTAGAAACTCGCCCGATTACAACGGTATGCGTACTTTTCCCCTAGGCCGTTCTAGTTATTCGTTTCGAGCATCAGAACTGCGAAAATTTTGAGTTTCTCAAGCGTTTCGTACCTCCAAACTGCCATATCTCGCGAACGGTTTGACCAATCCGCAAAATTTCTGTTGTATCTGAAGGTAGAAACTCGCCCGATTACAACGGTATGCGTACTTTTCCCCTAGGCCGTTCTAGTTATTCGTTTCGAGCATCAGAACTGCGAAAATTTTGAGTTTCTCAAGCGTTTCTTACTTCCAAACTACCATATCTCGCGTACGGATTGACAAATCCGCAAAATTTATGTTGCATCTGAAGGTAGAAACTCGCCCGATTACAACGGTATGCGTACTTTTCCCCTAGGCCGTTCTAGTTATTCGTTTCGAGCATCAGAACTGCGAAAATTTTGAGTTTCTCAAGCGTTTCTTACTTACAAACTGCCACATCTCGCGAACGGATTGACCAATCCGCAAAAATTCTGATGCATCTGAAAGTAGAAACTCGCCCGATTACAACGGTATGCGTACTTTTCCCCTAGGCCGCCCTAGTTATTCGTGTCGAGCATCAGAACTGCGAAAATTTTGAGTTTCTCAAGCGTTTCTTACTTCCAAACTGCCATATCTCGCGAACGGATTGACCAATCCGCAAAATTTCTGTTGCATCTGAAAGTAGAAACTCGCCCGATTACAACGGTATGCGTACTTTTCCCCTAGGCCGTTCTAGTTATTCGTTTCGAGCATCAGAACTGCAAAATTTTGATTTTCTCAAGCGTTTCTTACCTCCAAACTGCCATATCTCGCGAACGGTTTGACCAATCCGCAAAATTTCTGTTGCATCTGAAGGTAGAAACTCGCCCGATTACAACGGTATGCGTACTTTTCCCCTAGGCCGTTCTAGTTATTCGTTTCGAGCATCAGAACTGCGAAAATTTTGAGTTTCTCAAGCGTTTCTTACTTCCAAACTGCCATATCTCGCGAACGGATTGACAAATCCGCAAAATTTCTGTTGCATCTGAAGGTAGAAACTCGCCCGATTACAACGGTATGCGTACTTTTCCCCTAGACCGTTCTAGTTATGCATGTCGAGCATCAGAACTGCGAAAATTTTGAGTTTCTCAAGCGTTTCTTACCTCCAAACTGCCATATCTCGCGAACGGATTGACCAATCCGCAAAATTTCTGTTGCATCTGAAAGTAGAAACTCGCCCGAATACAACGGTATGCGTACTTTTCCCCTAGGCCGTTCTAGTTATTCGTTTCGAGCATCAGAACTGCGAAAATTTTGAGTTTCTCAAGCGTTTCTTACATCCAAACTGCCATATCTCGCGAACGGTTTGACCAATCCGCAAAATTTCTGTTGCATCTGAAAGTAGAAACTCGCCCGATTACAACTGTATGCGTACTTTTCCCCTAGCCCGTTCTAGTTATTCATTTCGAGCAACAGAACTGCGAAAATTTTGAGTTTCTCAAGCGTTGCTTACCTCCAAACTGCCATATGTCGCGAACGGATTGACCAATCCCCAAAATTATTGTTGCATCTGAAAGTAGAATCCCGCCCGATTACAACGGCATGCGTACTTTTCCCCTAGGCCGTTCTAGTTATTCGTTTCGAGCATCAGAACTGCGAAAATTTTGAGTTTCTCAAGCGTTTCTTACCTACAAACTGCCATATTTCGCGAACGGATTGACCAATCCGCAAAATTTCTGTTGCATCTGAAAGTAGAAACTCGCCCGATTACAACGGTATGCGTACTTTTCCCCTAGGCCGTTCTAGTTATTCGTTTCGAGCATCAGAACTGCGAAAATTTTGAGTTTCTCAAGCGTTTCTTACCTCCAAACTGCCATATCTCGCGAACGGATTGACCAATCCGCAAAATTTCTATTGCATCTGAAAGTAGAAACTCGCCCGATTACAACGGTATGCGTACTCTTCCCCTAGGCCGTTCTAGTTATTCGTTTCGAGCATCAGAACTGCAAAATTTTGAGTTTCTCAAGCGTTTCTTTCCTCCAAACTGCCATATATCGCGAACGGATTGACCAATCCGCAAAATTACTGTTGCATCTGAAAGTAGAAACTCGCCCGATTACAACGGTATGCGTACTTTTCCCCTAGGCCGTTCTAGTTATTCGTTTCGAGCATCAGAACTGCGAAAATTTTGAGTTTCTCAAGCGTTTCGTACCTCCAAACTGCCATATCTCGCGAACGGTTTGACCAATCCGCAAAATTACTGTTGCATCTGAAAGTAGAAACTCGCCCGAATACAACGGTATGCGTACTTTTCCCCTAGGCCGTTCTAGTTATTCGTTTCGAGCACCAGAACTGCGAAAATTTTGAGTTTCTCAAGCGTTTCTTACATCCAAACTGCCATATCTCGCGAACGGTTTGACCAATCCGCAAAATTTCTGTTGCATCTGAAAGTAGAAACTCGCCCGATTACAACGGTATGCGTACCTTTCCCCTAGCCCGTTCTAGTTATTCGTTTCGAGCAACAGAACAGCGAAAATTTTGAGTTTCTCAAGCGTTGCTTACCTCCAAACTGCCATATGTCGCGAACGGATTCACCAATCCGCAAAATTATTGTTGCATCTGAAAGAAGAAACTCGCCCGATTACAACGGCATGCGTACTTTTCCCCTAGGCCGTTCTAGTTATTCGTTTCGAGCATCAGAACTGCGAAAATTTTGAGTTTCTCAAGCGTTTCTTACCTACAAACTGCCATATTTCGCGAACGGATTGACCAATCCGCAAAATTTCTGTTGCATCTGAAAGTAGAAACTCGCCCGATTACAACGGTATGCGTACTTTTCCCCTAGGCCGTTCTAGTTATTCGTTTCGAGCATCAGAACTGCGAAAATTTTGAGTTTCTCAAGCGTTTCTTACCTCCAAACTGCCATATCTCGCGAACGGATTGACCAATCCGCAAAATTTCTGTTGCATCTGAAAGTAGAAACTCGCCCGATTACAACGGTATGCGTACTTTTCCCCTAGGCCGTTCTAGTTATTCGTTTCGAGCATCAGAACTGCAAAATTTTGAGTTTCTCAAGCGTTTCTTTCCTCCAAACTGCCATATCTCGCGAACGGATTGACCAATCCGCAAAATTTCTGTTGCATCTGAAAGTAGAAACTCGCCCGATTACAACGGTGTGCGTACTTTTCCCCTAGGCCGTTCTTGTTATTCGTTTCGAGCATCAGAACCGCGAAAATTTTGAGTTTCTCAAGCGTTTCTTACCTCCAAACGGCCACATCTCGCGAACGGATTGACCAATCCGCAAAATTTCTGTTGCATCTGAAAGTAGAAACTCGCCCGATTACAACGGTATGCGTACCTTTCCCCTAGCCCGTTCTAGTTATTCGTTTCGAGCAACAGAACAGCGAAAATTTTGAGTTTCTCAAGCGTTGCTTACCTCCAAACTGCCATATCTCGCGAACGGATTGACCAATCCGCAAAATTATTGTTGCATCTGAAAGTAGAAACTCGCCCAAATACAACGGTATGCGTACTTTTCCCCTAGGCCGTTCTAGTTATTCGTTTCGAGCATCAGAACTGCGAAAATTTTGAGTTTCTCAAGCGTTTCTTACCTCCAAACTGCCATATCTCGCGAACGGATTGACCAAACCGCAAAATTTCTGTTGCATCTGAAAGTAGAAACTCGCCCGATTACAACTGTATGCGTACTTTTCCCCTAGTCCGTTCTAGTTATTCGTTTCGAGCATCAGAACTGTGAAAATTTTGAGTTTCTCAACCGTTTCTTACCTCCGAACTGCCATATCTCGCGAACGGATTGAACAATCCGCAAAATTTCTATTGCATCTGAAAGTAGAAACTCGCCCGATTACAACGGTGTGCGTACTTTTCCCCTAGGCCGTTCTTGTTATTCGTTTCGAGCATCAGAACCGCGAAAATTTTGAGTTTCTCAAGCGTTTCTTACATCCAAACTGCCATATCTCGCGAACGGTTTGACCAATCCGCAAAATTTCTGTTGCATCTGAAAGTAGAAACTCGCCCGATTACAACGGTATGCGTACTTTTCCCCTAGGCCGTTCTAGTTATTCGTTTCGAGCATCAGAACTGCGAAAATTTTGAGTTTCTCAAGCGTTTCTTACCTCCAAACTGCCATATCTCGCGAACGGATTGACCAATCCGAAATATTTCTGTTGCATCTGAAAGTAGAAACTCGCCCGATTACAACGGTATGCGTACTTTTCCCCTAGGCCGTTCTAGTTATTCGTTTCGAGCACAAGAACTGCAAAATTTTGAGTTTCTCAAGTGTTTCTTACCTCCAAACTGCCACATCTCGCGAACGGATTGACCAATCCGCAAAATTACTGTTGCATCTGAAAGTAGAAACTCGCCCGATTACAACGGTATGCGTACTTTTCCCCTAGGCCGTTCTAGTTATTCGTTTCGAGCATCAGAACTGCGAAAATTTTGAATTTCTCAAGCGTATCTTACCTACAAACTGCCATATCGCGCGAATGGATTGACCAATCCGCAAAATTTCTGTTGCATCTGAAAGTAGAAACACGCCCGATTACGACGGTATGCGTACTTTTCCCCTAGGCCGTTCCAGTTATTCGTTTCGAGCATCAGAACTGCGAAAATTTTGAGTTTCTCAACCGCTTCTTACCTCCAAACTGCCATATCTGGCGAAAGGATTGACCAATCCGCAAAATTTCTGTTGCATCTGAAAGTAGAAACTCGCCCGATTACAACGGTAGGCGTACTTTTCCCCTAGGCCGTTCTAGTTATGCTTGTCGAGCATCAGAACTGCAAAAATTTTGAGTTTCTCAAGCGTTTCTTATCTACAAACTCCCATATCTCGCGAACGGATTGACCGATCCGCAAAATTTCTGTTGCATCTGAAAGTAGAAACTCGCCCGATTACAACGGTATGTGTACTTTTCCCGTAGGCCGTTCTAGTTATTCGTTTCGAGCATCAGAACTGCGAAAATTTTTAGTTTCTCCAGCGTTTCTTACTTACAAACTGCCACATCTCGCGAACGGATTGACCAATCCGCAAAATTTCAGTTGCATCTGAAAGTAGAAACTCGCCCGATTACGACGGTATGCGTACTTTTCCCCTAGGCCGTTCCAGTTATTCGTTTCGAGCATCAGAACTGCGAAAATTTTGAGTTTCTCAAACGCTTCTTACCTTTAAACTGCCATATCTGGCGAAAGGATTGACCAATCCGCAAAATTTCTGTCGCATCTGAAAGTAGAAACTCGCCCGATTACGACGGTATGTGTACTTTTCCCCCAGGCCGTTCTAGTTATGCTTGTCGAGCATCAGAACTGCAAAAATTTTGAGTTTCTCAAGTGTGTCTTACGTCCAAACTCCCATATCTCGCGAACAGATTGACCAATCCGCAAAATTCCTGTTGCATCTGAAAGTAGAAACTCGCCCGATTTCAAAGGTGTGCGTACTTTTCCCCTAGGCCGTTCTAGTTATTCGTTTCGAGCATCAGAACTGCGAAAATTTTTAGTTTCCCAAGCGTTTCTTACTTACAAACTGCCACATCTCGCGAACGGATTGACCAATCCGCAAAATTTCTGTTGCATCTGAAAGTAGAAACTCGCCCGATTACAACGGTATGCGTACCTTTCCCGTAGGCCGTTCTTGTTATTCGTTTCGAGCATCAGAACTGCAAATATTTTGAGTTTCTCAAGCGTTTCTTACATACAAACTGCCACATCTCGCGAACGGATTGACCAATCCGCAAAATTTCTGTGGCATCTGAAAGTAGAAACTCGCCCAATTACAACGGTATGTGTACTTTTCCCCTAGGCCATTCTAGTTATTCGTTTCAAGCATCAGAACTTCGAAAATTTTGAGTTTCTCGAGCGTTTCTTACCTCCAAACTGCCATATCTCGCGCACGGATCGACCAATCCGCAAAATTTCTGTTGCATCTGAGAGTAGAAACTCGCCCGATTACTACGGTATGTGTACTTTTCCCCTAGGCCGTTCCAGTTATTCGTTTCGAGCATCAGAACTGCGAAAATTTTGAGTTTCTCAACCGCTTCTTACCTCCAAACTGCCATATCTGGCGAAAGGATTGACCAATCCGCAAAATTTCTGTTGCATCTGAAAGTAGAAGCTCGCCCTATTACAAAGGTATGCGTACTTTTCCCGTTGGCCGTTCTAGTTATTCGTTTCGAGCATCAGAACTTCGAAAATTTTGAGTTTCTCAAGCGTTTCTTACATACAAACTGCCACATCTCGCGGACGGATTGACCAATCCGCAAAATTTCTGTGGCATCTGAAAGTAGAAACTCGCCCGATTACTACGGTATGTGTACTTTTCCCCTAGGCCGTTCCAGTTATTCGTTTCGAGCATCAGAACTGCGAAAATTTTGAGTTTCTCAACCGCTTCTTACTTCCAAACTGCCATATCTGGCGAAAGGATTGACCAATCCGCAAAATTTCTGTTGCATCTGAAAGTAGAAGCTCGCCCTATTACAACGGTATGCATACTTTTCCCCTAGTCCGTTCTAGTTATGCTTGTCGAGCACCAGAACTGCGAAAATTTTGAGTTTCTCAAGTGTTTCTTACTTCCAAACTCCCATATATAGTGAACGGATTGACCAATCCGCAAAATTTCTGTTGCATCTGAAAGCAGAAACCCGCCCGAATACAAAGGTATGCGTACTTTTCCCGTTGGCCGTTCTAGTTATTCGTTTCGAGCATCAGGACTGCGAAAATTTTTAGTTTCTCAAGCGTTTCTTACTTACAAACTGCCACATCTCGCGAACGGATTGACCAATCCGCAAAATTTCTGTGGCATCTCAAAGTAGAAACTCGCCCAATTACAACGGTATGTGTACTTTTCCCCTAGGCCATTCTAGTTATTCGTTTCGAGCATCAGAACTTCGAAAATTTTGAGTTTCTCGAGCGTTTCTTACCTCCAAACTGCCATATCTCGCGCACGGATCGACCAATCCGCAAAATTTCTGTTGCATCTGAAAGTAGAAACTCGCCCGATTACTACGGTATGTGTACTTTTCCCCTAGGCCGTTCCAGTTATTCGTTTCGAGCATCAGAACTGCGAAAATTTTGAGTTTCTCAACCGCTTCTTACCTCCAAACTGCCATATCTGGCGAAAGGATTGACCAATCCGCAAAATTTCTGTTGCATCTGAAAGTAGAAGCTCGCCCTATTACAAAGGTATGCGTACTTTTCCCGTTGGCCGTTCTAGTTATTCGTTTCGAGCATCAGAACTGCGAAAATTTTGAGTTTCTCAAGCGTTTCTTACCTCCAAACTGCCACATCTCGCGAACGGATTGTCCAATCCGCAAAATTTCTGTTGCATCTGAAAGTAGAAACTCGCCCGATTACAACGGTGTGCGTACTTTTCCCCTAGGCCGTTCTTGTTATTCGTTTCCAGCATCAGAACTGCGAAAATTTCTAGTTTCTCAAGCGTTTCTTACTTACAAACTGCCACATCTCGCGAATGGATTGACCAATCCGCAAAATTTCTGTTGCATCTGAAAGCAGAAACTCGCCCGATTACAACGGTTTACGTACTTTTCCCCTAGTCCGTTCTAGTGATGCTTGTCGAGCACCAGAACTGCGAAAA
The DNA here is from genome assembly GCF_051014685.1 of Ptiloglossa arizonensis. NCBI lineage: Eukaryota > Metazoa > Arthropoda > Insecta > Hymenoptera > Colletidae > Ptiloglossa > Ptiloglossa arizonensis. The sequence continues at coordinate 1,618,922 of NW_027478421.1, read as the reverse complement.
TTTTGAGTTTCTCAAGCGTTTCTTACATACAAACTGCCACATCTAGCGGACGGATTGACCAATCCGCAAAATTTCTGTGGCATCTGAAAGTAGAAACTCGCCCGATTACTACGGTATGTGTACTTTTCCCCTAGGCCGTTCCAGTTATTCGTTTCGAGCATCAGAACTGCGAAAATTTTGAGTTTCTCAACCGCTTCTTACTTCCAAACTGCCATATCTGGCGAAAGGATTGACCAATCCGCAAAATTTCTGTTGCATCTGAAAGTAGAAGCTCGCCCTATTACAACGGTATGCATACTTTTCCCCTATTCCGTTCTAGTTATGCTTGTCGAGCACCAGAACTGCGAAAATTTTGAGTTTCTCAAGTGTTTCTTACTTCCAAACTCCCATATATCGTGAACGGATTGACCAATCCGCAAAATTTCTGTTGCATCTGAAAGCAGAAACCCGCCCGAATACAAAGGTATGCGTACTTTTCCCGTTGGCCGTTCTAGTTATTCGTTTCGAGCATCAGGACTGCGAAAATTTTTAGTTTCTCAAGCGTTTCTTACTTACAAACTGCCACATCTCGCGAACGGATTGACCAATCCGCAAAATTTCTGTTGCATCTGAAAGTAGAAACTCGCCCGATTACGACGGTATGGGTACTTTTCCCCTAGGCCGTTCCAGTTATTCGTTTCGAGCATCAGAACTGCGAAAATTTTGAGTTTCTCAACCGCTTCTTACCTCCAAACTGCCATATCTGGCGAAAGGATTGACCAATCCGCAAAATTTCTGTTGCATCTGAAAGTAGAAACTCGCCCGAATACAAGGGTATGTGTACTTTTCCCCTAGGCCGTTCCAGTTATTCGTTTCGAGCATCAGAACTGCGAAAATTTTTAGTTTCTCAAGCGTTTCTTACTTACAAACTGCCACATCTGGCGAAAGGATTCACCAATCCGCAAAATTTCTGTTGCATCTGAAAGTAGAAACTTGCCCGAGTACAACGGTATGTGTACTTTTCCCCTTGGCCGTTCCAGTTATTCGTTTCGAGCATCAGAACTGTGAACATTTTGAGTTTCTCAACCGTTACTTACCTCCAAACTGCCATATCTCGCGAACGGATTGACTGATCCGCAAAATTTCTGTTGCATCTGAAAGTAGAAACTCGCCCGATTACAACGGTATGCGTACTTTTCCCCTAGGCCGTTCTAGTTATGCTTGTCTTTCATCAGAACTGCAAAAATTTTGAGTTTCTCAAGCGTTTCTTATCTCCAAACTCCCATATCTCGCGAACGGATTGACCGATCCGCAAAATTTCTGTTGCATCTGAAAGTAGAAACTCGCCCGATTACAACGGTATGTGTACTTTTCCCGTAGGCCGTTCTAGTTATTCGTTTCGAGCATCAGAACTGCGAAAATTTTTAGTTTCTCCAGCGTTTCTTATCTCCAAACTCCCATATCTCGCGAACGGATTGACCGATCCGCAAAATTTCTGTTGCATCTGAAAGTAGAAACTCGCCCGATTACAACGGTATGTGTACTTTTCCCGTAGGCCGTTCTAGTTATTCGTTTCGAGCATCAGAACTGCGAAAATTTTTAGTTTCTCCAGCGTTTCTTACTTACGAACTGCCACATCTCGCGAACGGATTGACCAATCCGCAAAATTTCTGTTGCATCTGAAAGTAGAAACGCGCCCGATTACGACGGTATGCGTACTTTTCCCCTAGGCCGTTCCAGTTATTCGTTTCGAGCATCAGAACTGCGAAAATTTTGAGTTTCTCAACCGCATCTTACCTCCAAACTGCCATATCTGGCGAAAGGATTGACCAATCCGCAAAATTTCTGTTGCATCTGAAAGTAGAAACTCGCCCGATTACAAAGGTAGGCGTACTTTTCCCCTAGGCCGTTCTAGTTATGCTTGTCGAGCATCAGAACTGCAAAAATTTTGAGTTTCTCAAGCGTTTCTTATCTCCAAACTCCCATATCTCGCGAACGGATTGACCGATCCGCAAAATTTCTGTTGCATCTGAAAGTAGAAACTCGCCCGATTACAACGGTATGTGAACTTTTCCCGTAGGCCGTTCTAGTTATTCGTTTCGAGCATCAGAACTGCGAAAATTTTTAGTTTCTCCAGCGTTTCTTACTTACAAACTGCCACATCTCGCGAACGGATTGACCAATCCGCAAAATTTCTGTTGCATCTGAAAGTAGAAACTCGCCCGATTACGACGGTATGCGTACTTTTCCCCTAGGCCGTTCCAGTTATTCGTTTCGAGCATCAGAACTGCGAAAATTTTGAGTTTCTCAACCGCTTCTTACCTTTAAACTGCCATATCTGGCGAAAGGATTGACCAATCCGCAAAATTTCTGTTGCATCTGAAAGTAGAAACTCGCCCGAATACAACGGTATGTGTACTTTTCCCCTAGGCCGTTCCAGTTATTCGTTTCTAGCATCAGAACTGCGAAAATTTTTAGTTTCTCAAGCGTTTCTTACTTACAAACTGCCACATCTCGCGAACGGATTGACCAATCCGCAAAATTTCTGTTGCATCTGAAAGTAGAAACTCGCCCGATTACAACGGTATGTGTACTTTTCCCCTAGGCCGTTCCAGTTATTCGTTTTGAGCATCAGAACTGCGAAAATTTTGAGTTTCTCAACCGTTTCTTACCTCCAAACTGCCATATCTCGGGAACGGATTGACCAAACCGCAAAATTTCTGTTGCATCTGAAAGTAGAAGCTCGCCCTATTACAAAGGTATGCGTACTTTTCCCGTTGGCCGTTCTAGTTATTCGTTTCGAGCATCAGAACTGCGAAAATTTTGAGTTTCTCAAGCGTTTCTTACCTCCAAACTGCCACATCTCGCGAACGGATTGTCCAATCCGCAAAATTTCTGTTGCATCTGAAAGTAGAAACTCGCCCGATTACAACGGTATGCGTACTTTTCCCCTAGGCCGTTCTAGTTATGCTTGTCGAGCAACAGAACTGCAAAAATTTTGAGTTTCTCAAGTGTGTCTTACGTCCAAACTCCCATATCTCGCGAACAGATTGACCAATCCGCAAAATTCCTGTTGCATCTGAAAGTAGAAACTCGCCCGATTTCAAAGGTGTGCGTACTTTTCCCGTAGGCCGTTCTAGTTATTCGTGTCGAGCATCAGAACTGCGAAAATTTTGAGTTTCTCAACCGCTTCTTACCTCCAAACTGCCATATCTGGCGAAAGGATTGACCAATCCGCAAAAGTTCTGTTGCATCTGAAAGTAGAAACTCGCCCGAATACAACGGTATGTGTACTTTTCCCCTAGGCCGTTCCAGTTATTCGTTTCGAGCATCAGAACTGCGAAAATTTTGAGTTTCTCAACCGTTTCTTACCTCCAAACTGCCATATCTCGCGAACGGATTGACCAATCCGCAAAATTTCTGTTGCATCTGAAAGTAGAAACTCGCCCGATTACAACGGTGTTCGTACTTTTCCCCTAGGCCGTTCTAGTTATTCGTTTCGAGCATCAGAACTGCGAAAATTTTTAGTTTCCCAAGCGTTTCTTACTTACAAACTGCCACATCTCGCGAACGGATTGACCAATCCGCAAAATTTCTGTCGCATCTGAAAGTAGAAACTCGCCCGATTACGACGGTATGTGTACTTTTCCCCTAGGCCATTCTAGTTATTCGTTTCGAGCATCAGAACTTCGAAAATTTTGAGTTTCTCGAGCGTTTCTTACCTCCAAACTGCCATATCTCGCGCACGGATTGACCAATTTGCAAAATTTCTGTTGCATCTGAAAGTAGAAACTCGCCCGATTACATCGGTATGTGTACTTTTCCCCTAGGCCGTTCCAGTTATTCGTTTCGAGCATCAGAACTGCGAAAATTTTTAGTTTCTCCAGCGTTTCTTACTTACGAACTGCCACATCTCGCGAACGGATTGACCAATCCGCAAAATTTCTGTTGCATCTGAAAGTAGAAACGCGCCCGATTACGACGGTATGCGTACTTTTCCCCTAGGCCGTTCCAGTTATTCGTTTCGAGCATCAGAACTGCGAAAATTTTGAGTTTCTCAACCGCTTCTTACCTCCAAACTGCCACATCTGGCGAAAGGATTGACCAATCCGCAAAATTTCTGTTGCATCTGAAAGTAGAAACTCGCCCGATTACAAAGGTAGGCGTACTTTTCCCCTAGGCCGTTCTAGTTATGCTTGTCGAGCATCAGAACTGCAAAAATTTTGAGTTTCTCAAGCGTTTCTTATCTCCAAACTCCCATATCTCGCGAACGGATTGACCGATCCGCAAAATTTCTGTTGCATCTGAAAGTAGAAACTCGCCCGATTACAACGGTATGTGAACTTTTCCCGTAGGCCGTTCTAGTTATTCGTTTCGAGCATCAGAACTGCGAAAATTTTTAGTTTCTCCAGCGTTTCTTACTTACAAACTGCCACATCTCGCGAACGGATTGACCAATCCGCAAAATTTCTGTTGCATCTGAAAGTAGAAACTCGCCCGATTACGACGGTATGCGTACTTTTCCCCTAGGCCGTTCCAGTTATTCGTTTCGAGCATCAGAACTGCGAAAATTTTGAGTTTCTCAACCGCTTCTTACCTTTAAACTGCCATATCTGGCGAAAGGATTGACCAATCCGCAAAATTTCTGTTGCATCTGAAAGTAGAAACTCGCCCGAATACAACGGTATGTGTACTTTTCCCCTAGGCCGTTCCAGTTATTCGTTTCTAGCATCAGAACTGCGAAAATTTTTAGTTTCTCAAGCGTTTCTTACTTACAAACTGCCACATCTCGCGAACGGATTGACCAATCCGCAAAATTTCTGTTGCATCTGAAAGTAGAAACTCGCCCGATTACAACGGTATGTGTACTTTTCCCCTAGGCCGTTCCAGTTATTCGTTTTGAGCATCAGAACTGCGAAAATTTTGAGTTTCTCAACCGTTTCTTACCTCCAAACTGCCATATCTCGGGAACGGATTGACCAAACCGCAAAATTTCTGTTGCATCTGAAAGTAGAAGCTCGCCCTATTACAAAGGTATGCGTACTTTTCCCGTTGGCCGTTCTAGTTATTCGTTTCGAGCATCAGAACTGCGAAAATTTTGAGTTTCTCAAGCGTTTCTTACCTCCAAACTGCCACATCTCGCGAACGGATTGTCCAATCCGCAAAATTTCTGTTGCATCTGAAAGTAGAAACTCGCCCGATTACAACGGTATGCGTACTTTTCCCCTAGGCCGTTCTAGTTATGCTTGTCGAGCAACAGAACTGCAAAAATTTTGAGTTTCTCAAGTGTGTCTTACGTCCAAACTCCCATATCTCGCGAACAGATTGACCAATCCGCAAAATTCCTGTTGCATCTGAAAGTAGAAACTCGCCCGATTTCAAAGGTGTGCGTACTTTTCCCGTAGGCCGTTCTAGTTATTCGTGTCGAGCATCAGAACTGCGAAAATTTTGAGTTTCTCAACCGCTTCTTACCTCCAAACTGCCATATCTGGCGAAAGGATTGACCAATCCGCAAAAGTTCTGTTGCATCTGAAAGTAGAAACTCGCCCGAATACAACGGTATGTGTACTTTTCCCCTAGGCCGTTCCAGTTATTCGTTTCGAGCATCAGAACTGCGAAAATTTTGAGTTTCTCAACCGTTTCTTACCTCCAAACTGCCATATCTCGCGAACGGATTGACCAATCCGCAAAATTTCTGTTGCATCTGAAAGTAGAAACTCGCCCGATTACAACGGTGTTCGTACTTTTCCCCTAGGCCGTTCTAGTTATTCGTTTCGAGCATCAGAACTGCGAAAATTTTTAGTTTCCCAAGCGTTTCTTACTTACAAACTGCCACATCTCGCGAACGGATTGACCAATCCGCAAAATTTCTGTCGCATCTGAAAGTAGAAACTCGCCCGATTACGACGGTATGTGTACTTTTCCCCTAGGCCATTCTAGTTATTCGTTTCGAGCATCAGAACTTCGAAAATTTTGAGTTTCTCGAGCGTTTCTTACCTCCAAACTGCCATATCTCGCGCACGGATTGACCAATTTGCAAAATTTCTGTTGCATCTGAAAGTAGAAACTCGCCCGATTACATCGGTATGTGTACTTTTCCCCTAGGCCGTTCCAGTTATTCGTTTCGAGCATCAGAACTGCGGAAATTTTGAGTTTCTCAACCGCTTCTTACCTCCAAACTGCAATATCTGGCGAAAGGATTGACCAATCCGCAAAATTTCTGTTGCATCTGAAAGTAGAAACTCGCCCGAACACAACGGTATGTGTACTTTTCCCCTCGGCCGTTCCAGTTATTCGTTTCGAGCATCAGAACTGCGAAAATTTTGAGTTTCTTAAGCGTTTCTTACATCGAAACTGCCATATCTCGCGAAAGGGTTGACCAATCCGCATAATTTCTGTTGCATCTGAAAGTAGAAACTCGCCCGATTACAACAGTATGCGTACTTTTCCCCTAGCCCGATCCAGTTATTCGTTTCGAGCATCAGAACTGCGAAAATTTTGAGTTTCTCAACCGTTTCTTACCTCCAAACTGCCATATCTCGCGAACGGATTGACCAATCCGCAAAATTTCTGCTGCATCTGAAAGTAGAAACTCGCCCGATCACAACAGTATGAGTACTTTTCCCCTAGGCCGTTCTAGTTATGCTTGTCGAGCATCAGAACTGCGAAAATTTTGAGTTTCTCAAGCGTTTCTTACCTCCAAACTGCCATATCTCGCGAACGGATTCACCAATCCGCAAAATTTCTGTTGCATCTGAAAGTAGAAACTCGCCCGATTACAACGGTATGTGTACTTTTCCCCTAGGCCGTTCCAGTTATTCGTTTCGGGCATCAGAACTGCGAAAATTTTGAGTTTCTCAACCGTTTCTTACCTCCAAACTGCCATATCTGGCGAACGGATTGACCAATCCGCAAAATTTTTGTTGCAACTGAAAGTATAAACTCGCCCGATTTCAACAGTACGAGTACTTTTCCCCTAGTCCGTTCTAGTTATGCTTGTCGAGCATCAGAACTGCGAAAATATTGAGATTCTCAAGCGTTTCTTACATCCAAACTGGCATATCTCGCGAACGGATTGACCAATCCGCAAAATTTCTGTTGCATCTGAAAGTAGAATCTCGCCCGATTTCAACACTATGAGTACTTTTCCCCTAGGCCGTTCTACTTATGCTTGTCGAGCATCAGAACTGGGAAAATTTTGAGTTTCTCAAGCGTTTCTTACCTCCAAACTGCCACATCTCGCGAACGGATTGTCCAATCCGCAAAATTTCTGTTGCATCTGAAAGTAGAAACTCGCCCGATTACAAAGGTACGCGTACTTTTCCCGTAGGCCGTTCTAGTTATGCTTGACGAGCATCAGAACTGCAAAAATTTTGAGATTCTCAAGCGTGTCTTACGTCCAAACTCCCATATCTCGCGAACAGATTGACCAATCCGCAAAATTCCTGTTGCATCTGAAAGTAGAAACTCGACCGATTACAAAGGTGTGCGTACTTTTCCCGTAGGCCGTTCTAGTTATTCGTTTCGAGCATCAGAACTGCGAAAATTTTGAGTTTCTCAACCGCTTCTTACCTCCAAACTGCCATATCTGACGAAAGGATTGACCAATCCGCAAAATTTCTGTTGCATCTGAAAGTAGAAACTCGCCCGAATACGACGGTATGTGTACTTTTCCCCTAGGCCGTTCCAGTTATTCGTTTCGAGCATCGGAACTGCGAAAATTTTGAGTTTCTCAAGCGTTTCTTACCTCCAAACTGCCATATCTCGCGAAAGGATTGACCAATCCGCAAAATTTCTGTTGCACCTGAAAGTAGAAACTCGCCCGATTACAACGGTATGTGTACTTTTCCCCTAGGCCATTCTAGTTATTCGTTTCGAGCATCAGAACTTCGAAAATTTTGAGTTTCTCGAGCGTTTCTTACCTCCAAACTGCCATATCTCGCGCACGGATTGACCAATTTGCAAAATTTCTGTTGCATCTGAAAGTAGAAACTCGCCCGATTACAACGGTGTGTGTACTTTTCCCCTAGGCCGTTCCAGTTATTCGTTTCGAGCATCAGAACTGCGGAAATTTTGAGTTTCTCAACCGCTTCTTACCTCCAAACTGCAATATCTGGCGAAAGGATTGACCAATCCGCAAAATTTCTGTTGCATCTGAAAGTAGAAACTCGCCCGAACACAACGGTATGCGTACTTTTCCACTAGGCCGATCCAGTTATTCGTTTCGAGCATCAGAACTGCGAAAATTTTGAGTTCCTCAACCGCTTCTTACCTCCAAACTGCCATATCTGGCGAAAGGATTGACCAATCCGCAAAATTTCTGTTGCATCTGAAAGTAGAAACTCGCCCGATTACAACGGTATGCGTACCTCTCCCCTGGGCCGTTCTTGTTATTCGTTTCGAGCATCAGAACTGCGAATATTTTGAGTTTCTCAAGCGTTTCTTACATACAAACTGCCACATATCGCGAACGGATTGACCAAACCGCAAAATTTCTGTTGCATCTGAAAGTAGAAGCTCGCCCTATTACAAAGGTATGCGTACTTTTCCCGTTGGCCGTTCTAGTTATTCGTTTCGAGCATCAGAACTGCGAAAATTTTGAGTTTCTCAAGCGTTTCTTACCTCCAAACTGCCACATCTCGCGAACGGATTGTCCAATCCGCAAAATTTCTGTTGCATCTGAAAGTAGAAACTCGCCCGATTACAACGGTATGCGTACTTTTCCCCTAGGCCGTTCTAGTTATGCTTGTCGAGCAACAGAACTGCAAAAATTTTGAGTTTCTCAAGTGTGTCTTACGTCCAAACTCCCATATCTCGCGAACAGATTGACCAATCCGTAAAATTCCTGTTGCATCTGAAAGTAGAAACTCGCCCGATTTCTAAGGTGTGCGTACTTTTCCCGTAGGCCGTTCTAGTTATTCGTGTCGAGCATCAGAACTGCGAAAATTTTGAGTTTCTCAACCGCTTCTTACCTCCAAACTGCCATATCTGGCGAAAGGATTGACCAATCCGCAAAATTTCTGTTGCATCTGAAAGTAGAAACTCGCCCGAATACAACGGTATGTGTACTTTTCCCCTAGGCCGTTCCAGTTATTCGTTTCGAGCATCAGAACTGCGAAAATTTTGAGTTTCTCAACCGTTTCTTACCTCCAAACTGCCATATCTCGCGAACGGATTGACCAATCCGCAAAATTTCTGTTGCATCTGAAAGTAGAAACTCGCCCGATTACAACGGTGTTCGTACTTTTCCCCTAGGACGTTCTAGTTATTCGTTTCGAGCATCAGAACTGCGAAAATTTTTAGTTTCCCAAGCGTTTCTTACTTACAAACTGCCACATCTCGCGAACGGATTGACCAATCCGCAAAATTTCTGTCGCATCTGAAAGTAGAAACTCGCCCGATTACGACGGTATGTGTACTTTTCCCCTAGGCCATTCTAGTTATTCGTTTCGAGCATCAGAACTTCGAAAATTTTGAGTTTCTCGAGCGTTTCTTACCTCCAAACTGCCATATCTCGCGCACGGATTGACCAATTTGCAAAATTTCTGTTGCATCTGAAAGTAGAAACTCGCCCGATTACAACGGTATGTGTACTTTTCCCCTAGGCCGTTCCAGTTATTCGTTTCGAGCATCAGAACTGCGGAAATTTTGAGTTTCTCAACCGCTTCTTACCTCCAAACTGCAATATCTGGCGAAAGGATTGACCAATCCGCAAAATTTCTGTTGCATCTGAAAGTAGAAACTCGCCCGAACACAACGGTATGTGTACTTTTCCCCTCGGCCGTTCCAGTTATTCGTTTCGAGCATCAGAACTGCGAAAATTTTGAGTTTCTTAAGCGTTTCTTACATCGAAACTGCCATATCTCGCGAAAGGGTTGACCAATCCGCATAATTTCTGTTGCATCTGAAAGTAGAAACTCGCCCGATTACAACAGTATGCGTACTTTTCCCCTAGGCCGATCCAGTTATTCGTTTCGAGCATCAGAACTGCGAAAATTTTGAGTTTCTCAACCGTTTCTTACCTCCAAACTGCCATATCTCGCGAACGGATTGACCAATCCGCAAAATTTCTGCTGCATCTGAAAGTAGAAACTCGCCCGATCACAACAGTATGAGTACTTTTCCCCTAGGCCGTTCTAGTTATGCTTGTCGAGCATCAGAACTGCGAAAATTTTGAGATTCTCAAGCGTTTCTTACATCCAAACTGGCATATCTCGCGAACGGATTGACCAATCCGCAAAATTTCTGTTGCATCTGAAAGTAGAATCTCGCCCGATTTCAACACTATGAGTACTTTTCCCCTAGGCCGTTCTACTTATGCTTGTCGAGCATCAGAACTGGGAAAATTTTGAGTTTCTCAAGCGTTTCTTACCTCCAAACTGCCACATCTCGCGAACGGATTGTCCAATCCGCAAAATTTCTGTTGCATCTGAAAGTAGAAACTCGCCCGATTACAACGGTACGCGTACTTTTCCCGTAGGCCGTTCTAGTTATGCTTGACGAGCATCAGAACTGCAAAAATTTTGAGATTCTCAAGCGTGTCTTACGTCCAAACTCCCATATCTCGCGAACAGATTGACCAATCCGCAAAATTCCTGTTGCATCTGAAAGTAGAAACTCGCCCGATTACAAAGGTGTGCGTACTTTTCCCGTAGGCCGTTCTAGTTATTCGTTTCGAGCATCAGAACTGCGAAAATTTTGAGTTTCTCAACCGCTTCTTACCTCCAAACTGCCATATCTGGCGAAAGGATTGACCAATCCGCAAAATTTCTGTTGCATCTGAAAGTAGAAACTCGCCCGAATACGACGGTATGTGTACTTTTCCCCTAGGCCCTTCCAGTTATTCGTTTCGAGCATCGGAACTGCGAAAATTTTGAGTTTCTCAAGCGTTTCTTACCTCCAAACTGCCATATCTCGCGAAAGGATTGACCAATCCGCAAAATTTCTGTTGCACCTGAAATTAGAAACTCGCCCGATTACAACGGTTTGAGTACTTTTCCCCTAGGCCGTTCTGGTTATTCGTTTCGAGCATCAGAACTGCGAAAATTTTGAGTTTCTTAAGCGTTTCTTACCTCCAAACTGCCATATCTCGCGAAAGGATTGAACAATTCGCATAATTTCTGTTGCATCTGAAAGTAGAAACTCGCCCGATTACAACGGTTTATGTACTTTTCCCCTAGGCCGTTCCAGTTATTCGTTTCGCGCATCAGAACTGCGAAAATTTTGAGTTTCTCAACCGTTTCTTACCTCCAAACTGCCATATCTCGCGAACGGATTCACCAATCCGCAAAATTTCTGTTGCATCTGAAAGTAGAAACTCGCCCGATTACAACGGTATGTGTACTTTTCCCCTAGGCCGTTCCAGTTATTCGTTTCGAGCATCAGAACTGCGAAAATTTTGAGTTTCTCAATCGTTTCTTACCTCCAAACTGCCATATCTGGCGAACGGATTGACCAATCCGCAAAATTTCTGTTGCATCTGAAAGTAGAAACTCGCCCGATTACAACTGTATGCGTACTTTTCCCCTAGGCCGTTCTCGTTATGCTTGTCGAGCATCAGAACTGTGAACATTTTGAGTTTCTCAACCGTTTCTTACTTCCAAACTGCCATATCTCGCGAACGGATTGACCGATCCGCAAAATTTCTGTTGCATCTGAAAGTAGAAACTCGCCCGATTACAACGGTATGTGTACTTTTCCCCTAGGCCGTTCCAGTTATTCGTTTCGAGCATCAGAACTGCGAAAATTTTGAGTTTCTCAACCGTTTCTTACCTCCAAACTGCCATATCTCGCGAACGGATTGACCAATCCGCAAAATTTCTGTTGCATCTGAAAGTAGAAACTCGCCCGATTACAACGGTATGCGTACTTTTCCCCTAGGCCGTTCTAGTTATGCTTGTCGAGCATCAGAACTGGGAAAATTTTGTGTTTCTCAAGCGTTTCTTACCTGCAAACTGCCATATCTCGCGAACGGATTGACCAATCCGCAAAATTTCTGTTGCATCTGAAAGTAGCAACTCGCCCGATCACAACGGTGTGAGTACATTTCCCCTAGGCCGTACTCGTTATGCTTGTCGAGCATCAGAACTGTGAACATTTTGAGTTTCTCAACCGTTTCTTACTTCCAATCTGCCATATCTCGCGAACGGATTGTCCGATCCGCAAAATTTCTGTTGCATCTGAAAGTAGAAACTCGCCCGATTACAACGGTATGTGTACTTTTCCCCTAGGCCGTTCCAGTTATTCGTTTCGAGCATCAGAACTGCGAAAATTTTGAGTTTCTCAAGCGTTTCTTACCTCCAAACTGCCATATCTCGCGAAAGGATTGACCAATCCGCATAATTTCTGTTGCATCTGAAAGTAGAAACTCGCCCGATTACAACGGTATGTGTACTTTTCCCCTAGACCGTTCTAGTTATGCTTGTCGAGCATCAGAACTGCGAAAATTTTGAGATTCTCAAGCGTTTCTTACATCGAAACTGCCATATCTCGCGAAAGGGTTGACCAATCCGCATAATTTCTGTTGCATCTGAAAGTAGAAACTCGCCCGATTACAACAGTATGCGTACTTTTCCCCTAGGCCGATCCAGTTATTCGTTTCGAGCATCAGAACTGCGAAAATTTTGAGTTTCTCAACCGTTTCTTACCTCCAAACTGCCATATCTCGCGAACGGATTGACCAATCCGCAAAATTTCTGCTGCATCTGAAAGTAGAAACTCGCCCGATCACAACAGTATGAGTACTTTTCCCCTAGGCCGTTCTAGTTATGCTTGTCGAGCATCAGAACTGCGAAAATTTTGAGTTTCTCAAGCGTTTCTTACCTCCAAACTGCCATATCTCGCGAACGGATTCACCAATCCGCAAAATTTCTGTTGCATCTGAAAGTAGAAACTCGCCCGATTACAACGGTATGTGTACTTTTCCCCTAGGCCGTTCCAGTTATTCGTTTCGGGCATCAGAACTGCGAAAATTTTGAGTTTCTCAACCGTTACTTACCTCCAAACTGCCATATCTGGCGAACGGATTGTCCAATCCGCAAAATTATTGTTGCAACTGAAAGTATAAACTCGCCCGATTTCAACAGTACGAGTACTTTTCCCCTAGTCCGTTCTAGTTATGCTTGTCGAGCATCAGAACTGCGAAAATTTTGAGATTCTCAAGCGTTTCTTACATCCAAACTGGCATATCTCGCGAACGGATTGACCAATCCGCAAAATTTCTGTTGCATCTGAAAGTAGAATCTCGCCCGATTTCAACACTATGAGTACTTTTCCCCTAGGCCGTTCTACTTATGCTTGTCGAGCATCAGAACTGGGAAAATTTTGAGTTTCTCGAGCGTTTCTTACCTCCAAACTGCCACATCTCGCGAACGGATTGTCCAATCCGCAAAATTTCTGTTGCATCTGAAAGTAGAAACTCGCCCGATTACAACGGTATGCGTACTTTTCCCCTAGGCCGTTCCAGTTATTCGTTTCGAGCATCAGAACTGCGAAAATTTTGAGTTTCTCAAGCGTTTCTTACCTCCAAACTGCCATATCTCGCGAAAGGATTGACCAATCCGCATAATTTCTGTTGCATCTGAAAGTAGAAACTCGCCCGATTACAACGGTATGTGTACTTTTCCCCTAGACCGTTCTAGTTATGCTTGTCGAGCATCAGAACTGCGAAAATTTTGAGATTCTCAAGCGTTTCTTACATCGAAACTGCCATATCTCGCGAAAGGGTTGACCAATCCGCATAATTTCTGTTGCATCTGAAAGTAGAAACTCGCCCGATTACAACAGTATGCGTACTTTTCCCCTAGGCCGATCCAGTTATTCGTTTCGAGCATCAGAACTGCGAAAATTTTGAGTTTCTCAACCGTTTCTTACCTCCAAACTGCCATATCTCGCGAACGGATTGACCAATCCGCAAAATTTCTGCTGCATCTGAAAGTAGAAACTCGCCCGATCACAACAGTATGAGTACTTTTCCCCTAGGCCGTTCTAGTTATGCTTGTCGAGCATCAGAACTGCGAAAATTTTGAGTTTCTCAAGCGTTTCTTACCTCCAAACTGCCATATCTCGCGAACGGATTCACCAATCCGCAAAATTTCTGTTGCATCTGAAAGTAGAAACTCGCCCGATTACAACGGTATGTGTACTTTTCCCCTAGGCCGTTCCAGTTATTCGTTTCGGGCATCAGAACTGCGAAAATTTTGAGTTTCTCAACCGTTACTTACCTCCAAACTGCCATATCTGGCGAACGGATTGTCCAATCCGCAAAATTATTGTTGCAACTGAAAGTATAAACTCGCCCGATTTCAACAGTACGAGTACTTTTCCCCTAGTCCGTTCTAGTTATGCTTGTCGAGCATCAGAACTGCGAAAATTTTGAGATTCTCAAGCGTTTCTTACATCCAAACTGGCATATCTCGCGAACGGATTGACCAATCCGCAAAATTTCTGTTGCATCTGAAAGTAGAATCTCGCCCGATTTCAACACTATGAGTACTTTTCCCCTAGGCCGTTCTACTTATGCTTGTCGAGCATCAGAACTGGGAAAATTTTGAGTTTCTCGAGCGTTTCTTACCTCCAAACTGCCACATCTCGCGAACGGATTGTCCAATCCGCAAAATTTCTGTTGCATCTGAAAGTAGAAACTCGCCCGATTACAACGGTATGCGTACTTTTCCCCTAGGCCGTTCCAGTTATTCGTTTCGAGCATCAGAACTGCGAAAATTTTGAGTTTCTCAAGCGTTTCTTACCTCCAAACTGCCATATCTCGCGAAAGGATTGACCAATCCGCAAAATTTCTGTTGCATCTGAAAGTAGAAACTCGCCCGATTACAACGGTTTGAGTACTTTTCCCCTAGGCCATTCTGGTTATTCGTTTCGAGCATCAGAACTGCGAAAATTTTGAGTTTCTTAAGCGTTTCTTACCTCCAAACTGCCATATCTCGCGAAAGGATTGACCAATCCGCATAATTTCTGTTGCATCTGAAAGTAGAAACTCGCCCGATTACAACGGCATGCGTACTTTTCCCCTAGGCCGTTCTAGTTATGCTTGTCGAGCATCAGAACTGCGAAAATGTTGAGTTTCTCAAGCGTTTCTTACCTCCAAACTGCCATATCTCGCGAACGGATTCACCAATCCGCAAAATTTCTGTTGCATCTGAAAGTAGAAACTCGCCCGATTACAACGGTTTGTGTACTTTTCCTCTAGGCCGTTCCAGTTATTCGTTTCGAGCATCAGAACTGCGAAAATTTTGAGTTTCTCAACCGTTTCTTACATCCAAACTGCCATATCTGGCGAACGGATTGACCAATCCGCAAAATTTCTGTGGCATCTGAAAGTAGAAACTCGCCCAATTGCAACGGTATGTGTACTTTTCCCCTAGGCCATTCTAGTTATTCGTTTCGAGCATCAGAACTGCGAAAATTTTGAGTTTCTCGAGCGTTTCTTACCTCCAAACTGCCATATCTCGCGCACGGATTGACCAATCCGCAAAATTTCTGTTGCATCTGAAAGTAGAAACTCGCCCGATCACAACGGTAGGAGTACATTTCCCCTAGGCCGTTCTAGTTATGCTTGTCGAGCATCAGAACTGTGAACATTTTGAGTTTCTCAACCGTTTCTTACCTCCAAACTACCATATCTCGCGAACGGATTGACCGATCCGCAAAATTTCTGTTGCATCTGAAAGTAGAAACTCGCCCGATTACAACGGTATGTGTACTTTTCCCCTAGGCCATTCTATTTATTCGTTTCGAGCATCAGAACTGCGAAAATTTTGAGTTTCTCGAGCGTTTCTTACCTCCAAACTGCCATATCTCGCGCACGGATTGAACAATCCGCAAAATTTCTGTTGCATCTGAAAGTAGAAACTCGTCCGATTACAACGGTATGTGTACTTTTCCCCTAGGCCGTTCCAGCTATTCGTTTCGAGCATCAGAACTGCGAAAATGTTGAGTTTCTCAACCGCTTCTTACCTCCGAACTGCCATATCTGGCGAACGGATGGACCAATCCGCAAAATGTCTGCTGCATCTGAAAGCAAAAACTCGCCCGATTACAACGGTATGCGTACTTTTCCCCTAGGCCGATCTAGTTATTCGTTTCGAGCATCAGAACTGCGAAAATTGTGAGTTTCTCAAGCGTTTCTTACCTCCAAACTGCCATATCTCGCGAAAGGATTGACCAATCCGCAAAATTTCTGTTGCATCTGAAAGTAGAAACTCGTCCGATTACAACGCTATGTGTACTTTTCCCCTAGGCCGTTCCAGCTATTCGTTTCGAGCATCAGAACTGCGAAAATGTTGAGTTTCTCAACCGCTTCTTACCTCCGAACTGCCATATCTGGCGAACGGATGGACCAATCCGCAAAATTTCTGCTGCATCTGAAAGCAAAAACTCGCCCGATTACAACGGTATGCGTACTTTTCCCCTAGGCCGTTCTAGTTATTCGTTTCGAGCATCAGAACTGCGAAAATTGTGAGTTTCTCAAGCGTTTCTTTCCTCCAAACAGCCATATCTCGCGAAAGGATTGACCAATCCGCAAAATTTCTGTGGCATCTGAAAGTAGAAACTCGCCCAATTACAACGGTATGTGTACTTTTCCCCTAGGCCATTCTAGTTATTCGTTTCGAGCATCAGAACTGCGAAAATTTTGAGTTTCTCGAGCGTTTCTTACCTCCAAACTGCCATATCTCGCGCACGGATTGACCAATCCGCAAAATTTCTGTTGCATCTGAAAGTAGAAACTCGCCCGATTACAACGGTATGTGTACTTTTCCCCTAGGCCGTTCCAGTTATTCGTTTCGAGCAACAGAACTGCGAATATTTTGAGTTTCTTAACCGTTTCTTACCTCCAAACTGCCATATCTGGCGAACGGATTGACCAATCCGCAAAATTTCTGTTGCATCTGAAAGTAGAAACTCGCCCGATTACAACGGTATGCGTACTTTTCCCCTAGGCCGTTCTAGTTATGCTTGTCGAGCATCAGAACTGCGAAAATTTTGAGTTTCTCAAGCGTTTCTTACCTGCAAACTGCCATATCTCGCGAACGGATTGAACAATCCGCAAAATTTCTGTTGCATCTGAAAGTAGAAACTCGCCCGATCACAACGGTGTGAGTACATTTCCCCTAGGCCGTTCTCGTTATGCTTGTCGAGCATCAGAACTGTGAACATTTTGAGTTTCTCAACCGTTTCTTACTTCCAAACTGCCATATCTCGCGAACGGATTGTCCGATCCGCAAAATTTCTGTTGCATCTGAAAGTAGAAACTCGCCCGATTACAAAGGTGTGCGTACTTTTCCCGTAGGCCGTTCTAGTTATTCGTTTCGAGCATCAGAACTGCGAAAATTTTTAGTTTCTCAAGCGCTTCTTACTTACAAACTGCCACATCTCGCGAACGGATTGACCAATCCGCAAAATTTCTGTTGCATCTGAAAGTAGAAACTCGCCCGATTACGACGGTATGTGTACTTTTCCCCTAGGCCATTCTAGTTATTCGTTTCGAGCATCAGAACTTCGACAATTTTGAGTTTCTCGAGCGTTACTTACATCCAAACTGCCATATCTCGCGAACGGATTCACCAATCCGCAAAATTTCTGTTGCATCTGAAAGTAGAAACTCGCCCGATTACAACGGTATGCGTACTTTTCCCCTAGGCCGTTCTAGTTATGCTTGTCGAGCATCAGAGTGGCGAAAATTTTGAGTTTCTCAAGCGTTTCTTACTTGCAAACTCCCATATCTCGCGAACGGATTGACCGATTCGCAAAATTTCTGTTGCATCTGAAAGTAGAAACTCGCCCGATTACAACGGTATGTGTACTTTTCCCCTAGGCCGTTCCAGTTATTCGCTTCGAGCATCAGAACTGCGAAAATGTTGAGTTTCTCATCCGCTTCTTACCTCCAAACTGCCATATCTGGCGAACGGATGGACCAATCCGCAAAATTTCTGTTGCATCTGAAAGCAGAATCTCGCCCGATTACAACGGTATGCGTACTTTTCCCCTAGGCCGTTCTAGTTATTCGTTTCGAGCATCAGAACTGCGAAAATTTTGAGTTTCTCAAGCGTTTCTTACCTCCAAACTGTCATATCTGGCGAACGGATTGACCAATCCGCAAAATTTCTGTTGCATCTGAAAGTAGAAACTCGCCCGATTACAACGGTATGCGTACTTTTCCCCTAGGCCATTCTAGTTATGCTTGTCGAGCATCAGAACTGCGAAAATTTTGAGTTTCTTAAGCGTTTCTTACCTCCAAACTGCCATATCTCGCGAACGGATTGACCAATCCGCAAAATTTCTGTGGCATGTGAAAGTAGAAACTCCCCCAATTACAACGGTATGTATACTTTTCCCCTAGGCCATTCTAGTTATTCGTTTCGAGCATCAGAACTGCGAAAATTTTGAGTTTCTCGAGCGTTTCTTACCTCCAAACTGCCATATCTCGCGCACGGCTTGACCAATCCGCAAAATTTCTGTTGCATCTGAAAGTAGAAACTCGCCCGATTACAACGGTATGTGTACTTTTTCCCTAGGCCGTTCCAGTTATTCGTTTCGAGCATCAGAACTGCGAAAATGTTGAGTTTCTCAACCGCTTCTTACCTCCAAACTGCCATATCTGGCGAACGGACGGACCAATCCGCAAAATTTCTGTTGCATCTGAAAGCAGAGACTCGCCCGATTACAACGGTATGCGTACTTTTCCCCTAGGCCGTTCTAGTTATTCGTTTCGAGCATCAAAACTGCGAAAATTTTGAGTTTCTGAAGCGTTTCTTACCTACAAACTGCCATATCTGGCGAACGGATTGACCAATCCGCAAAATTTCTGTTGCATCTGAAAGTAGAAACTCGCCCGATTACAACGGTATGCGTACTTTTCCCCTAGGCCGTTCTAGTTATGCTTGTCGAGCATCAGAACTGCGAAAATTTTGAGGTTCTCAAGCGTTTCTTACCTACAAACTGCCATATCTGGCGAACGGATGGACCAATCCGCAAAATTTCTGTTGCATCTGAAAGCAGAAACTCGCCCGATTACAACGGTATGCGTACTTTTCCCCTAGGCCGTTCTAGTTATTCGTTTCGAGCATCAGAACTGCGAAAATTTTGAGTTTCTCAAGCGTTTCTTACCTCCAAACTGCCATATCTCGCGAAAGGATTGTCCAATCCGCAAAATTGCTGCTGCATCTGAAAGTAGAAACTCGCCCGATTACAACGATATGAGTACTTTTCCCCTAGGCCGTTCTGGTTATTCGTTTCGAGCATCAGAACTGCGAAAATTTTGGGTTTCTCAAGCGTTTCTTACCTCCAAACTGCCATATCTCGCGAACGGATTGAACAATCCGCAAAATTTCTGTTGCATCTGAAAGTAGAAACTCGCCCGATCACAACGGAATGAGTACTTTTCCCCTAGGCCGTTCTAGTTATGCTTGTCGAGCATCAGAACTGCGAAAATTTTGAGGTTCTCAAGCGTTTCTTACCTACAAACTGCCATATCTGGCGAACGGATGGACCAATCCGCAAAATTTCTGTTGCATCTGAAAGTAGAAACTCGCCCGATTACAACGGTATGCGTACTTTTCCCCTAGGCCGTTCTAGTTATTCGTTTCGAGCATCAGAACTGCGAAAATTTTGAGTTTCTCAAGCGTTTCTTACCTCCAAACTGCCATATCTCGCGAAAGGATTGTCCAATCCGCAAAATTGCTGCTGCATCTGAAAGTAGAAACTCGCCCGATTACAACGATATGAGTACTTTTCCCCTAGGCCGTTCTGGTTATTCGTTTCGAGCATCAGAACTGCGAAAATTTTGGGTTTCTCAAGCGTTTCTTACCTCCAAACTGCCATATCTCGCGAACGGATTGAACAATCCGCAAAATTTCTGTTGCATCTGAAAGTAGAAACTCGCCCGATCACAACGGAATGAGTACTTTTCCCCTAGGCCGTTCTAGTTATGCTTGTCGAGCATCAGAACTGTGAACATTTTGAGTTTCTCAACCGTTTCTTACCTCCAAACTACCATATCTCGCGAACGGATTTACCGATCCGCAAAATTTCTGTTGCATCTGAAAGTAGAAACTCGCCCGATTACAACGGTATGTGTACTTTTCCCCTAGGCCGTTCCAGTTATTCGTTTCGAGCATCAGAACTGCGAAAATGTTGAGTTTCTCAACCGCTTCTTACCTCCAAACTGCCATATCTGGCGAACGGATGGACCAATCCGCAAAATTTCTGTTGTATCTGAAAGCAGAAACTCGCCCGATTACAACGGTATGCGTACTTTTCCCCTAGGCCGTTCTAGTTATTCGTTTCGAGCATCAGAACTGCGAAAATTTTGAGTTTCTCAAGCGTTTCTTACCTCCAAACTACCATATCTCGCGAAAGGTTTGACCAATCCGCAAAATTTCTGTTGCATCTGAAAGTAGACACTCGCCCGATTACAACGGTGTATGTAGTCTTCCACTCGGTCGTTCTAGTTATTCGTTTCGAGAATCAGAACTGCGAATATTTTGAGTTTCTCAGGCGTTTCTTACATACAGACTGCCATATCTCGCGAACGGATTGACCAATCCGCAAAATTTCTGTGGCATCTGAAAGAAGAAACTCGCACAATTACAACGGTATGTGTACTTTTCCCCTAGGCCATTCTAGTTATTCGTTTCGAGCATCAAAACTGCGAAAATTTTGAGTTTCTCGAGCGTTTCTTACCTCCAAACTGCCATATCTCGCGCACGGATTGACCAATCCGCAAAATTTCTGTTGCATCTGAAAGTAGAAACTCGCCCGAATACGACGGTATGTGTACTTTTCCCCTAGGCCCTTCCAGTTATTCGTTTCGAGCATCGGAACTGCGAAAATTTTGAGTTTCTCAAGCGTTTCCTACTTCCAAACTGCCACATCTCGCGAACGGATTGACCAATCCGCAAAATTTCTGTGGCATCTGAAAGAAGAAACTCGCCCGATTACAACGATATGAGTACTTTTTCCCTAGGCCGTTCTGGTTATTCGTTTCGAGCATCAGAACTGCGAAAATTTTGGGTTTCTCAAGCGTTTCTTACCTCCAAACTGCCATATCTCGCGAACGCATTGAACGATCCGCAAAATTTCTGTTGCATCTGAAAGTAGAAACTCGCCCGATTACAACGGTTTGCGTACTTTTCCCCTAGGCCGTTCTAGTTATGCTTGTCGAGCATCAGAACTGCGAAAATTTTGAGTTTCTCAAGCGTTTCTTACCTACAAACTGCCATATCTGGCGAACGGATTGACCAATCCGCAAAATTTCTGCTGCATCTGAAAGCAGAAACTCGCCCGATTACAACGATATGAGTACTTTTCCCCTAGGCCGTTCTGGTTATTCGTTTCGAGCATCAGAACTGCGAATATTTTGAGTTTCTCAAGCGTTTCTTACATACAAACTGCCACATCTCGCGAACGGATTGACCAATCCGCAAAATTTCTGTGGCATCTGAAAATAGAAACTCGCCCAATTACAACGGTATGTGTACTTTTCCCCTAGGCCATTCTAGTTATTCGTTTCGAGCATCAGAACTGCGAAAATTTTGAGTTTCTCGAGCGTTTCTTAGCTCAAAACTGCCATATCTCGCCCACGGATTGACCAATCCGCAAAATTTCTGTTGCATCTGAAAGTAGAAACTCGCCCGATTACAACGGTATGTGTACTTTTCCCCTAGGCCGTTCCAGTTATTCGTTTCGAGCATCAGAACTGCGAAAATGTTGAGTTTCTCAACCGCTTCTTACCTCCAAACAGTCATATCTGGCGAACGGATGGACCAATCCGCAAAATTTCTGTTACATCTGAAAGCAGAAACTCGCCCGATTACAACGGTATGCGTACTTTTCCCCTAGGCCGTTCTAGTTATTCGTTTCGAGCATCAGAACTGCGAAAATTTTGAGTTTCTCAAGCGTTTCTTACCTCCAAACTGCCATATCTCGCGAAAGGATTGACCAATCCGCAAAATTTCTGCTGCATCTGAAAGTAGAAACTCGCCCGATTACAACGATATGAGTACTTTTTCCCTAGGCCGTTCTGGTTATTCGTTTCGAGCATCAGAACTGCGAAAATTTTGGGTTTCTCAAGCGTTTCTTACCTCCAAACTGCCATATCTCGCGAACGCATTGAACGATCCGCAAAATTTCTGTTGCATCTGAAAGTAGAAACTCGCCCGATCACAACGGTATGAGTACATTTCCCCTAGGCCGTTCTAGTTATGCTTGTCGAGCATCAGAACTGTGAACATTTTCAGTTTCTCAACGGTTTCTTACCTCCAAACTACCATATCTCGCGAACGGATTGACCGATCCGCAAAATTTCTGTTGCATCTGAAAGTAGACACTCGCCCGATTACAACGGTATGCGTACTTTTCCCCTAGGCCATTCTAGTTATTCGTTTCGAGCATCAGAACTGCGAAAATTTTGAGTTTCTCGAGCGTTTCTTACCTCCAAACTGCCACATCTCGCGGACGGATTGACCAATCCGCAAAATTTCTGTGGCATCTGAAAGTAGAAACTCGCCCAATTACAACGGTATGTGTACTTTTCCCCTAGGCCATTCTAGTTATTCGTTTCGAGCATCAGAACTGCGAAAATTTTGAGTTTCTCGAGCGTTTCTTACCTCCAAACTGCCATATCTCGCGCACGGATTGACCAATCCGCAAAATTTCTGTTGCATCTGAAAGTAGAAACTCGCCCGATCACAACGGTAGGAGTACTTTTCCCCTAGGCCGTTCTAGTTATGCTTGTCGAGCATCAGAACTGCGAAAATTTTGAGTTTCTCAAGCGTTTCTTACCTCCGAACTGCCATATCTCGCGAACGGATTGACCGATCCGCAAAATTTCTGTTGCATCTGAAAGTAGAAACTCGCCCGATTACAACGGTATGTGTACTTTTCCCCTAGGCCATTCTATTTATTCGTTTCGAGCATCAGAACTGCGAAAATTTTGAGTTTCTCGAGCGTTTCTTACCTCCAAACTGCCATATCTCGCGCACGGATTGAACAATCCGCAAAATTTCTGTTGCATCTGAAAGTAGAAACTCGTCCGATTACAACGGTATGTGTACTTTTCCCCTAGGCCGTTCCAGCTATTCGTTTCGAGCATCAGAACTGCGAAAATGTTGAGTTTCTCAACCGCTTCTTACCTCCGAACTGCCATATCTGGCGAACGGATGGACCAATCCGCAAAATTTCTGCTGCATCTGAAAGCAAAAACTCGCCCGATTACAACGATATGCGTACTTTTCCCCTAGGCCGTTCTAGTTATTCGTTTCGAGCATCAGAACTGCGAAAATTGTGAGTTTCTCAAGCGTTTCTTACCTCCAAACTGCCATATCTCGCGAAAGGATTGACCAATCCGCAAAATTTCTGTTGCATCTGAAAGTAGAAACTCGTCCGATTACAACGCTATGTGTACTTTTCCCCTAGGCCGTTCCAGCTATTCGTTTCGAGCATCAGAACTGCGAAAATGTTGAGTTTCTCAACCGCTTCTTACCTCCGAACTGCCATATCTGGCGAACGGATGGACCAATCCGCAAAATTTCTGCTGCATCTGAAAGCAAAAACTCGCCCGATTACAACGGTATGCGTACTTTTCCCCTAGGCCGTTCTAGTTATTCGTTTCGAGCATCAGAACTGCGAAAATTGTGAGTTTCTCAAGCGTTTCTTTCCTCCAAACTGCCATATCTCGCGAAAGGATTGACCAATCCGCAAAATTTCTGTGGCATCTGAAAGTAGAAACTCGCCCAATTACAACGGTATGTGTACTTTTCCCCTAGGCCATTCTAGTTATTCGTTTCGAGCATCAGAACTGCGAAAATTTTGAGTTTCTCGAGCGTTTCTTACCTCCAAACTGCCATATCTCGCGCACGGATTGACTAATCCGCAAAATTTCTGTTGCATCTGAAAGTAGAAACTCGCCCGATTACAACGGTATGTGTACTTTTCCCCTAGGCCGTTCCAGTTATTCGCTTCGAGCATCAGAACTGCGAAAATGTTGAGTTTCTCATCCGCTTCTTACCTCCAAACTGCCATACCTGGCGAACGGATGGACCAATCCGCAAAATTTCTGTTGCATCTGAAAGCAGAATCTCGCCCGATTACAACGGTATGCGTACTTTTCCCCTAGGCCGTTCTAGTTATTCGTTTCGAGCATCAGAACTGCGAAAATTTTGAGTTTCTCAAGCGTTTCTTACCTCCAAACTGCCATATCTGGCGAACGGATTGACCAATCCGCAAAATTTCTGTTGCATCTGAAAGTAGAAACTCGCCCGATTACAACGGTATGCGTACTTTTCCCCTAGGCCATTCTAGTTATGCTTGTCGAGCATCAGAACTGCGAAAATTTTGAGTTTCTTAAGCGTTTCTTACCTCCAAACTGCCATATCTCGCGAACGGATTGACCAATCCGCAAAATTTCTGTGGCATGTGAAAGTAGAAACTCCCCCAATTACAACGGTATGTATACTTTTCCCCTAGGCCATTCTAGTTATTCGTTTCGAGCATCAGAACTGCGAAAATTTTGAGTTTCTCGAGCGTTTCTTACCTCCAAACTGCCATATCTCGCGCACGGCTTGACCAATCCGCAAAATTTCTGTTGCATCTGAAAGTAGAAACTCGCCCGATTACAACGGTATGTGTACTTTTTCCCTAGGCCGTTCCAGTTATTCGTTTCGAGCATCAGAACTGCGAAAATGTTGAGTTTCTCAACCGCTTCTTACCTCCAAACTGCCATATCTGGCGAACGGACGGACCAATCCGCAAAATTTCTGTTGCATCTGAAAGCAGAGACTCGCCCGATTACAACGGTATGCGTACTTTTCCCCTAGGCCGTTCTAGTTATTCGTTTCGAGCATCAGAACTGCGAAAATTTTGAGTTTCTGAAGCGTTTCTTACCTACAAACTGCCATATCTGGCGAACGGATTGACCAATCCGCAAAATTTCTGTTGCATCTGAAAGTTGAAACTCGCCCGATTACAACGGTATGCGTACTTTTCCCCTAGGCCGTTCTAGTTATGCTTGTCGAGCATCAGAACTGCGAAAATTTTGAGGTTCTCAAGCGTTTCTTACCTACAAACTGCCATATCTGGCGAACGGATGGACCAATCCGCAAAATTTCTGTTGCATCTGAAAGCAGAAACTCGCCCGATTACAACGGTATGCGTACTTTTCCCCTAGGCCGTTCTAGTTATTCGTTTCGAGCATCAGAACTGCGAAAATTTTGAGTTTCTCAAGCGTTTCTTACCTCCAAACTGCCATATCTCGCGAAAGGATTGTCCAATCCGCAAAATTGCTGCTGCATCTGAAAGTAGAAACTCGCCCGATTACAACGATATGAGTACTTTTCCCCTAGGCCGTTCTGGTTATTCGTTTCGAGCATCAGAACTGCGAAAATTTTGGGTTTCTCAAGCGTTTCTTACCTCCAAACTGCCATATCTCGCGAACGGATTGAACAATCCGCAAAATTTCTGTTGCATCTGAAAGTAGAAACTCGCCCGATCACAACGGAATGAGTACATTTCCCCTAGGCCGTTCTAGTTATGCTTGTCGAGCATCAGAACTGTGAACATTTTGAGTTTCTCAACCGTTTCTTACCTCCAAACTACCATATCTCGCGAACGGATTTACCGATCCGCAAAATTTCTGTTGCATCTGAAAGTAGAAACTCGCCCGATTACAACGGTATGTGTACTTTTCCCCTAGGCCGTTCCAGTTATTCGTTTCGAGCATCAGAACTGCGAAAATGTTGAGTTTCTCAACCGCTTCTTACCTCCAAACTGCCATATCTGGCGAACGGATGGACCAATCCGCAAAATTTCTGTTGTATCTGAAAGCAGAAACTCGCCCGATTACAACGGTATGCGTACTTTTCCCCTAGGCCGTTCTAGTTATTCGTTTCGAGCATCAGAACTGCGAAAATTTTGAGTTTCTCAAGCGTTTCTTACCTCCAAACTACCATATCTCGCGAAAGGTTTGACCAATCCGCAAAATTTCTGTTGCATTTGAAAGTAGACACTCGCCCGATTACAACGGTGTATGTAGTCTTCCCCTCGGTCGTTCTAGTTATTCGTTTCGAGAATCAGAACTGCGAATATTTTGAGTTTCTCAGGCGTTTCTTACATACAGACTGCCATATCTCGCGAACGGATTGACCAATCCGCAAAATTTCTGTGGCATCTGAAAGAAGAAACTCGCCCAATTACAACGGTATGTGTACTTTTCCCCTAGGCCATTCTAGTTATTCGTTTCGAGCATCAAAACTGCGAAAATTTTGAGTTTCTCGAGCGTTTCTTACCTCCAAACTGCCATATCTCGCGCACGGATTGACCAATCCGCAAAATTTCTGTTGCATCTGAAAGTAGAAACTCGCCCGATTACAACGGTATGCGTACTTTTCCCCTAGGCCGTTCTAGTTATGCTTGTCGAGCATCAGAACTGCGAAAATTTTGAGTTTCTCAAGCGTTTCTTACCTCCGAACTGCCATATCTCGCGAAAGGATTGACCAATCCGCAAAATTTCTGTTGCATCTGAAAGTAGACACTCGCCCGATTACAACGGTATGCGTACTTTTCCCCTAGGCCGTTCTAGTTATGCTTGTCGAGCATCAGAACTGCGAAAATTTTGAGTTTCTCAAGCGTTTCTTACCTACAAACTGCCATATCTGGCGAACGGATTGACCAATCCGCAAAATTTCTGTTGCATCTGAAAGCAGAAGCTCGCCCGATGACAACGGTATGCGTACTTTTCCCCTAGGCCGTTCTAGTTATTCGTTTCGAGCATCAGAACTGCGAAAATTTTGAGTTTCTCAAGCGTTTCTTACCTCCAAACTGCCATATCTCGCGAAAGGATTGACCAATCCGCAAAATTTCTGCTGCATCTGAAAGTAGAAACTCGCCCGATTACAACGATATGAGTACTTTTCCCCTAGGCCGTTCTGGTTATTCGTTTCGAGCATCAGAACTGCGAATATTTTGAGTTTCTCAAGCGTTTCTTACATACAAACTACCACATCTCGCGAACGGATTGACCAATCCGCAAAATTTCTGTGGCATCTGAAAATAGAAACTCGCCCAATTACAACGGTATGTGTACTTTTCCCCTAGGCCATTCTAGTTATTCGTTTCGAGCATCAGAACTGCGAAAATTTTGAGTTTCTCGAGCGTTTCTTAGCTCAAAACTGCCATATCTCGCCCACGGATTGACCAATCCGCAAAATTTCTGTTGCATCTGAAAGTAGAAACTCGCCCGATTACAACGGTATGTGTACTTTTCCCCTAGGCCGTTCCAGTTATTCGTTTCGAGCATCAGAACTGCGAAAATGTTGAGTTTCTCAACCGCTTCTTACCTCCAAACAGTCATATCTGGCGAACGGATGGACCAATCCGCAAAATTTCTGTTACATCTGAAAGCAGAAACTCGCCCGATTACAACGGTATGCGTACTTTTCCCCTAGGCCGTTCTAGTTATTCGTTTCGAGCATCAGAACTGCGAAAATTTTGAGTTTCTCAAGCGTTTCTTACCTCCAAACTGCCATATCTCGCGAAAGGATTGACCAATCCGCAAAATTTCTGCTGCATCTGAAAGTAGAAACTCGCCCGATTACAACGATGTGAGTACTTTTTCCCTAGGCCGTTCTGGTTATTCGTTTCGAGCATCAGAACTGCGAAAATTTTGGGTTTCTCAAGCGTTTCTTACCTCCAAACTGCCATATCTCGCGAACGCATTGAACAATCCGCAAAATTTCTGTTGCATCTGAAAGTAGAAACTCGCCCGATCACAACGGTATGAGTACATTTCCCCTAGGCCGTTCTAGTTATGCTTGTCGAGCATCAGAACTGTGAACATTTTCAGTTTCTCAACGGTTTCTTACCTCCAAACTACCATATCTCGCGAACGGATTGACCGATCCGCAAAATTTCTGTTGCGTCTGAAAGTAGACACTCGCCCGATTACAACGGTAGGCGTACTTTTCCCCTAGGCCATTCTAGTTATTCGTTTCGAGCATCAGAACTGCGAAAATTTTGAGTTTCTCGAGCGTTTCTTACCTCCAAACTGCCACATCTCGCGAACGGATTGACCAATCCGCAAAATTTCTGTGGCATCTGAAAGTAGAAACTCGCCCAATTACAACGGTATGTGTACTTTTCCCCTAGGCCATTCTAGTTATTCGTTTCGAGCATCAGAACTGCGAAAATTTTGAGTTTCTCGAGCGTTTCTTACCTCCAAACTGCCATATCTCGCGCACGGATTGACCAATCCGCAAAATTTCTGTTGCATCTGAAAGTAGAAACTCGCCCGATCACAACGGTAGGAGTACATTTCCCCTAGGCCGTTCTAGTTATGCTTGTCGAGCAACAGAACTGTGAACATTTTGAGTTTCTCAACCGTTTCTTACCTCCAAACTACCATATCTCGCGAACGGATTGACCGATCCGCAAAATTTCTGTTGCATCTGAAAGTAGAAACTCGCCCGATTACAACGGTATGTGTACTTTTCCCCTAGGCCATTCTATTTATTCGTTTCGAGCATCAGAACTGCGAAAATTTTGAGTTTCTCGAGCGTTTCTTACCTCCAAACTGCCATATCTCGCGCACGGATTGAACAATCCGCAAAATTTCTGTTGCATCTGAAAGTAGAAACTCGTCCGATTACAACGGTATGTGTACTTTTCCCCTAGGCCGTTCCAGCTATTCGTTTCGAGCATCAGAACTGCGAAAATGTTGAGTTTCTCAACCGCTTCTTACCTCCGAACTGCCATATCTGGCGAACGGATGGACCAATCCGCAAAATTTCTGCTGCATCTGAAAGCAAAAACTCGCCCGATTACAACGGTATGCGTACTTTTCCCCTAGGCCGTTCTAGTTATTCGTTTCGAGCATCAGAACTGCGAAAATTGTGAGTTTCTCAAGCGTTTCTTACCTCCAAACTGCCATATCTCGCGAAAGGATTGACCAATCCGCAAAATTTCTGTTGCATCTGAAAGTAGAAACTCGTCCGATTACAACGCTATGTGTACTTTTCCCCTAGGCCGTTCCAGCTATTCGTTTCGAGCATCAGAACTGCGAAAATGTTGAGTTTCTCAACCGCTTCTTACCTCCGAACTGCCATATCTGGCGAACGGATGGACCAATCCGCAAAATTTCTGCTGCATCTGAAAGCAAAAACTCGCCCGATTACAACGGTATGCGTACTTTTCCCCTAGGCCGTTCTAGTTATTCGTTTCGAGCATCAGAACTGCGAAAATTGTGAGTTTCTCAAGCGTTTCTTTCCTCCAAACTGCCATATCTCGCGAAAGGATTGACCAATCCGCAAAATTTCTGTGGCATCTGAAAGTAGAAACTCGCCCAATTACAACGGTATGTGTACTTTTCCCCTAGGCCATTCTAGTTATTCGTTTCGAGCATCAGAACTGCGAAAATTTTGAGTTTCTCGAGCGTTTCTTACCTCCAAACTGCCATATCTCGCGCACGGATTGACTAATCCGCAAAATTTCTGTTGCATCTGAAAGTAGAAACTCGCCCGATTACAACGGTATGTGTACTTTTCCCCTAGGCCGTTCCAGTTATTCGCTTCGAGCATCAGAACTGCGAAAATGTTGAGTTTCTCATCCGCTTCTTACCTCCAAACTGCCATATCTGGCGAACGGATGGACCAATCCGCAAAATTTCTGTTGCATCTGAAAGCAGAATCTCGCCCGATTACAACGGTATGCGTACTTTTCCCCTAGGCCGTTCTAGTTATTCGTTTCGAGCATCAGAACTGCGAAAATTTTGAGTTTCTCAAGCGTTTCTTACCTCCAAACTGCCATATCTGGCGAACGGATTGACCAATCCGCAAAATTTCTGTTGCATCTGAAAGTAGACACTCGCCCGATTACAACGGTAGGCGTACTTTTCCCCTAGGCCATTCTAGTTATGCTTGTCGAGCATCAGAACTGCGAAAATTTTGAGTTTCTTAAGCGTTTCTTACATCCAAACTGCCATATCTCGCGAACGGATTGACCAATCCGCAAAATTTCTGTGGCATGTGAAAGTAGAAACTCCCCCAATTACAACGGTATGTATACTTTTCCCCTAGGCCATTCTAGTTATTCGTTTCGAGCATCAGAACTGCGAAAATTTTGAGTTTCTCGAGCGTTTCTTACCTCCAAACTGCCATATCTCGCGCACGGCTTGACCAATCCGCAAAATTTCTGTTGCATCTGAAAGTAGAAACTCGCCCGATTACAACGGTATGTGTACTTTTTCCCTAGGCCGTTCCAGTTATTCGTTTCGAGCATCAGAACTGCGAAAATGTTGAGTTTCTCAACCGCTTCTTACCTCCAAACTGCCATATCTGGCGAACGGACGGACCAATCCGCAAAATTTCTGTTGCATCTGAAAGCAGAGACTCGCCCGATTACAACGGTATGCGTACTTTTCCCCTAGGCCGTTCTAGTTATTCGTTTCGAGCATCAGAACTGCGAAAATTTTGAGTTTCTGAAGCGTTTCTTACCTACAAACTGCCATATCTGGCGAACGGATTGACCAATCCGCAAAATTTCTGTTGCATCTGAAAGTAGAAACTCGCCCGATTACAACGGTATGTGTACTTTTCCCCTAGGCCGTTCCAGTTATTCGTTTCGAGCATCAGAACTGCGAAAATGTTGAGTTTCTCAACCGCTTCTTACCTCCAAACAGTCATATCTGGCGAACGGATGGACCAATCCGCAAAATTTCTGTTACATCTGAAAGCAGAAACTCGCCCGATTACAACGGTATGCGTACTTTTCCCCTAGGCCGTTCTAGTTATTCGTTTCGAGCATCAGAACTGCGAAAATTTTGAGTTTCTCAAGCGTTTCTTACCTCCAAACTGCCATATCTCGCGAAAGGATTGACCAATCCGCAAAATTTCTGCTGCATCTGAAAGTAGAAACTCGCCCGATTACAACGATGTGAGTACTTTTTCCCTAGGCCGTTCTGGTTATTCGTTTCGAGCATCAGAACTGCGAAAATTTTGGGTTTCTCAAGCGTTTCTTACCTCCAAACTGCCATATCTCGCGAACGCATTGAACAATCCGCAAAATTTCTGTTGCATCTGAAAGTAGAAACTCGCCCGATCACAACGGTATGAGTACATTTCCCCTAGGCCGTTCTAGTTATGCTTGTCGAGCATCAGAACTGTGAACATTTTCAGTTTCTCAACGGTTTCTTACCTCCAAACTACCATATCTCGCGAACGGATTGACCGATCCGCAAAATTTCTGTTGCGTCTGAAAGTAGACACTCGCCCGATTACAACGGTAGGCGTACTTTTCCCCTAGGCCATTCTAGTTATTCGTTTCGAGCATCAGAACTGCGAAAATTTTGAGTTTCTCGAGCGTTTCTTACCTCCAAACTGCCACATCTCGCGAACGGATTGACCAATCCGCAAAATTTCTGTGGCATCTGAAAGTAGAAACTCGCCCAATTACAACGGTATGTGTACTTTTCCCCTAGGCCATTCTAGTTATTCGTTTCGAGCATCAGAACTGCGAAAATTTTGAGTTTCTCGAGCGTTTCTTACCTCCAAACTGCCATATCTCGCGCACGGATTGACCAATCCGCAAAATTTCTGTTGCATCTGAAAGTAGAAACTCGCCCGATCACAACGGTAGGAGTACATTTCCCCTAGGCCGTTCTAGTTATGCTTGTCGAGCAACAGAACTGTGAACATTTTGAGTTTCTCAACCGTTTCTTACCTCCAAACTACCATATCTCGCGAACGGATTGACCGATCCGCAAAATTTCTGTTGCATCTGAAAGTAGAAACTCGCCCGATTACAACGGTATGTGTACTTTTCCCCTAGGCCATTCTATTTATTCGTTTCGAGCATCAGAACTGCGAAAATTTTGAGTTTCTCGAGCGTTTCTTACCTCCAAACTGCCATATCTCGCGCACGGATTGAACAATCCGCAAAATTTCTGTTGCATCTGAAAGTAGAAACTCGTCCGATTACAACGGTATGTGTACTTTTCCCCTAGGCCGTTCCAGCTATTCGTTTCGAGCATCAGAACTGCGAAAATGTTGAGTTTCTCAACCGCTTCTTACCTCCGAACTGCCATATCTGGCGAACGGATGGACCAATCCGCAAAATTTCTGCTGCATCTGAAAGCAAAAACTCGCCCGATTACAACGGTATGCGTACTTTTCCCCTAGGCCGTTCTAGTTATTCGTTTCGAGCATCAGAACTGCGAAAATTGTGAGTTTCTCAAGCGTTTCTTACCTCCAAACTGCCATATCTCGCGAAAGGATTGACCAATCCGCAAAATTTCTGTTGCATCTGAAAGTAGAAACTCGTCCGATTACAACGCTATGTGTACTTTTCCCCTAGGCCGTTCCAGCTATTCGTTTCGAGCATCAGAACTGCGAAAATGTTGAGTTTCTCAACCGCTTCTTACCTCCGAACTGCCATATCTGGCGAACGGATGGACCAATCCGCAAAATTTCTGCTGCATCTGAAAGCAAAAACTCGCCCGATTACAACGGTATGCGTACTTTTCCCCTAGGCCGTTCTAGTTATTCGTTTCGAGCATCAGAACTGCGAAAATTGTGAGTTTCTCAAGCGTTTCTTTCCTCCAAACTGCCATATCTCGCGAAAGGATTGACCAATCCGCAAAATTTCTGTGGCATCTGAAAGTAGAAACTCGCCCAATTACAACGGTATGTGTACTTTTCCCCTAGGCCATTCTAGTTATGCTTGTCGAGCATCAGAACTGCGAAAATTTTGAGTTTCTTAAGCGTTTCTTACATCCAAACTGCCATATCTCGCGAACGGATTGACCAATCCGCAAAATTTCTGTGGCATGTGAAAGTAGAAACTCCCCCAATTACAACGGTATGTATACTTTTCCCCTAGGCCATTCTAGTTATTCGTTTCGAGCATCAGAACTGCGAAAATTTTGAGTTTCTCGAGCGTTTCTTACCTCCAAACTGCCATATCTCGCGCACGGCTTGACCAATCCGCAAAATTTCTGTTGCATCTGAAAGTAGAAACTCGCCCGATTACAACGGTATGTGTACTTTTTCCCTAGGCCGTTCCAGTTATTCGTTTCGAGCATCAGAACTGCGAAAATGTTGAGTTTCTCAACCGCTTCTTACCTCCAAACTGCCATATCTGGCGAACGGACGGACCAATCCGCAAAATTTCTGTTGCATCTGAAAGCAGAGACTCGCCCGATTACAACGGTATGCGTACTTTTCCCCTAGGCCGTTCTAGTTATTCGTTTCGAGCATCAGAACTGCGAAAATTTTGAGTTTCTGAAGCGTTTCTTACCTACAAACTGCCATATCTGGCGAACGGATTGACCAATCCGCAAAATTTCTGTTGCATCTGAAAGTAGAAACTCGCCCGATTACAACGGTATGCGTTCTTTCCCCCTAGGCCATTCTAGTTATGCTTGTCGAGCATCAGAACTGCGAAAATTTTGAGTTTCTTAAGCGTATCTTACCTCCAAACTGCCATATCTCGCGAACGGATTGACCAATCCGCAAAATTTCTGTGGCATCTGAAAGTAGAAACTCCCCCAATTACAACGGTATGTGTACTTTTCCCCTAGGCCATTCTAGTTATTCGTTTCGAGCATCAGAACTGCGAAAATTTTGTGTTTCTCGAGCGTTTCTTACCTCCAAACTGCCATATCTCGCGCACGGATTGACCAATCCGCAAAATTTCTGTTGCATCTGAAAGTAGAAACTCGCCCGATTACAACGGTATGTGTACTTTTCCCCTAGGCCGTTCCAGTTATTCGTTTCGAGCATCAGAACTGCGAAAATGTTGAGTTTCTCAAGCGTTTCTTACCTCCAAACTGCCATATCTCGCGAAAGGATTGACCAATCCGCAAAATTTCTGTTGCATCTGAAAGTAGACACTCGCCCGATTACAACGGTATGCGTACTTTTCCCCTAGGCCGTTCTAGTTATGCTTGTCGAGCATCAGAACTGCGAAAATTTTGAGGTTCTCAAGCGTTTCTTACCTACAAACTGCCATATCTGGCGAACGGATGGACCAATCCGCAAAATTTCTGTTGCATCTGAAAGCAGAAACTCGCCCGATTACAACGGTATGCGTACTTTTCCCCTAGGCCATTCTAGTTATTCGTTTCGAGCATCAGAACTGCGAAAATTTTGAGTTTCTCAAGCGTTTCTTACCTCCAAACTGCCATATCTCGCGAAAGGATTGTCCAATCCGCAAAATTGCTGCTGCATCTGAAAGTAGAAACTCGCCCGATTACAACGATATGAGTACTTTTCCCCTAGGCCGTTCTGGTTACTCGTTTCGAGCATCAGAACTGCGAAAATTTTGGGTTTCTCAAGCGTTTCTTACCTCCAAACTGCCATATCTCGCGAACGGATTGAACAATCCGCAAAATTTCTGTGGCATCTGAAAGAAGAAACTCGCCCAATTACAACGGTATGTGTACTTTTCCCCTAGGCCATTCTAGTTATTCGTTTCGAGCATCAAAACTGCGAAAATTTTGAGTTTCTCGAGCGTTTCTTACCTCCAAACTGCCATATCTCGCGCACGGATTGACCAATCCGCAAAATTTCTGTTGCATCTGAAAGTAGAAACTCGCCCGATTACAACGGTATGCGTACTTTTCCCCTAGGCCGTTCTAGTTATGCTTGTCGAGCATCAGAACTGCGAAAATTTTGAGTTTCTTAAGCGTTTCTTACCTCCAAACTGCCATATCTCGCGAACGGATTGACCAATCCGCAAAATTTCTGTTGCATCTGAAAGTAGACACTCGCCCGATTACAACGGTATGTGTACTTTTCCCCTAGGCCGTTCTAGTTATGCTTGTCGAGCATCAGAACTGCGAAAATTTTGAGTTTCTCAAGCGTTTCTTACCTCCAAACTGCCATATCTCGCGAAAGGATTGACCAATCCGCAAAATTTCTGTTGCATCTGAAAGTAGACACTCGCCCGATTACAACGGTATGCGTACTTTTCCCCTAGGCCGTTCTAGTTATGCTTGTCGAGCATCAGAACTGCGAAAATTTTGAGTTTCTCAAGCGTTTCTTACCTACAAACTGCCATATCTGGCGAACGGATTGACCAATCCGCAAAATTTCTGTTGCATCTGAAAGCAGAAGCTCGCCCGATGACAACGGTATGCGTACTTTTCCCCTAGGCCGTTCTAGTTATTCGTTTCGAGCATCAGAACTGCGAAAATTTTGAGTTTCTCAAGCGTTTCTTACCTCCAAACTGCCATATCTCGCGAAAGGATTGACCAATCCGCAAAATTTCTGCTGCATCTGAAAGTAGAAACTCGCCCGATTACAACGATATGAGTACTTTTCCCCTAGGCCGTTCTGGTTATTCGTTTCGAGCATCAGAACTGCGAATATTTTGAGTTTCTCAAGCGTTTCTTACATACAAACTGCCACATCTCGCGAACGGATTGACCAATCCGCAAAATTTCTGTGGCATCTGAAAATAGAAACTCGCCCAATTACAACGGTATGTGTACTTTTCCCCTAGGCCATTCTAGTTATTCGTTTCGAGCATCAGAACTGCGAAAATTTTGAGTTTCTCGAGCGTTTCTTAGCTCAAAACTGCCATATCTCGCCCACGGATTGACCAATCCGCAAAATTTCTGTTGCATCTGAAAGTAGAAACTCGCCCGATTACAACGGTATGTGTACTTTTCCCCTAGGCCATTCCAGTTATTCGTTTCGAGCATCAGAACTGCGAAAATGTTGAGTTTCTCAACCGCTTCTTACCTCCAAACAGTCATATCTGGCGAACGGATGGACCAATCCGCAAAATTTCTGTTACATCTGAAAGCAGAAACTCGCCCGATTACAACGGTATGCGTACTTTTCCCCTAGGCCGTTCTAGTTATTCGTTTCGAGCATCAGAACTGCGAAAATTTTGAGTTTCTCAAGCGTTTCTTACCTCCAAACTGCCATATCTCGCGAAAGGATTGACCAATCCGCAAAATTTCTGCTGCATCTGAAAGTAGAAACTCGCCCGATTACAACGATATGAGTACTTTTTCCCTAGGCCGTTCTGGTTATTCGTTTCGAGCATCAGAACTGCGAAAATTTTGGGTTTCTCAAGCGTTTCTTACCTCCAAACTGCCATATCTCGCGAACGGATTGAACAATCCGCAAAATTTCTGTTGCATCTGAAAGTAGAAACTCGCCCGATCACAACGGTATGAGTACATTTCCCCTAGGCCGTTCTAGTTATGCTTGTCGAGCATCAGAACTGTGAACATTTTCAGTTTCTCAACGGTTTCTTACCTCCAAACTACCATATCTCGCGAACGGATTGACCGATCCGCAAAATTTCTGTTGCATCTGAAAGTAGACACTCGCCCGATTACAACGGTATGCGTACTTTTCCCCTAGGCCATTCTAGTTATTCGTTTCGAGCATCAGAACTGCGAAAATTTTGAGTTTCTCGAGCGTTTCTTACCTCCAAACTGCCATATCTCGCGCACGGATTGACCAATCCGCAAAATTTCTGTGGCATCTGAAAATAGAAACTCGCCCAATTACAACGGTATTTGTACTTTTCCCCTAGGCCATTCTTGTTATTCGTTTCGAGCATCAGAACTGCGAAAATTTTGAGTTTCTCGAGCGTTTCTTACCTCAAAACTGCCATATCTCGCCCACGGATTGACCAATCCGCAAAATTTCTGTTGCATCTGAAAGTAGAAACTCGCCCGATTACAACGGTATGTGTACTTTTCCCCTAGGCCGTTCCAGTTATTTGTTTCGAGCATCAGAACTGCGAAAATGTTGAGTTTCTCAACCGCTTCTTACCTCCAAACTGCCATATCTGGCGAACGGATGGACCAATCCGCAAAATTTCTGTTGCATCTGAACGCAGAAACTCGCCCGATTACAACGGTATGCGTACTTTTCCCCTAGGCCGTTCTAGTTATTCGTTTCGAGCATCAGAACTGCGAAAATTTTGAGTTTCTCAACCGTTTCTTACCTCCAAACTGCCCTAGCTCGCGAACGGATTGACCAATCCGCAAAATTGCTGTTGCATCTGAAAGTAGACACTCGCCCGATTACAACGGTATGCGTACTTTTCCCCTATGCCGTTCTAGTTATTCGTTTCGAGCATCAGAACTGCGAATATTTTGAGTTTCTCAAGCGTTTCTTACCTACAAACTGCCATATCTGGCGAACGGATTGACCAATCCGCAAAATTTCTGTTGCATCTGAAAGTAGAAACTCGCCCGATTACAACGGTATGCGTACTTTTCCCCTAGGCCATTCTAGTTATGCTTGTCGAGCATCAGAACTGCGAAAATTTTGAGTTTCTTAAGCGTTTCTTACCTCCAAACTGCCATATCTCGCGAACGGATTGACCAATCCGCAAAATTTCTGTGGCATCTGAAAGTAGAAACTCCCCCAATTACAACGGTATGTGTACTTTTCCCCTAGGCCATTCTAGTTATTCGTTTCGAGCATCAGAACTGCGAAAATTTTGAGTTTCTCGAGCGTTTCTTACCTCCAAACTGCCATATCTCGCGCACGGATTGACCAATCCGCAAAATTTCTGTGGCATCTGAAAATAGAAACTCGCCCAATTACAACGGTATTTGTACTTTTCCCCTAGGCCATTCTTGTTATTCGTTTCGAGCATCAGAACTGCGAAAATTTTGAGTTTCTCGAGCGTTTCTTACCTCAAAACTGCCATATCTCGCCCACGGATTGACCAATCCGCAAAATTTCTGTTGCATCTGAAAGTAGAAACTCGCCCGATTACAACGGTATGTGTACTTTTCCCCTAGGCCGTTCCAGTTATTCGTTTCGAGCATCAGAACTGCGAAAATGTTGAGTTTCTCAACCGCTTCTTACCTCCAAACTGCCATATCTGGCGAACGGATGGACCAATCCGCAAAATTTCTGTTGCATCTGAACGCAGACACTCGCCCGATTACAACGGTATGCGTACTTTTCCCCTAGGCCGTTCTAGTTATTCGTTTCGAGCATCAGAACTGCGAAAATTTTGAGTTTCTCAACCGTTTCTTACCTCCAAACTGCCCTAGCTCGCGAACGGATTGACCAATCCGCAAAATTGCTGTTGCATCTGAAAGTAGACACTCGCCCGATTACAACGGTATGCGTACTTTTCCCCTATGCCGTTCTAGTTATTCGTTTCGAGCATCAGAACTGCGAATATTTTGAGTTTCTCAAGCGTTTCTTACCTACAAACTGCCATATCTGGCGAACGGATTGACCAATCCGCAAAATTTCTGTTGCATCTGAAAGTAGAAACTCGGCCGATTACAACGGTATGTGTACTTTTCCCCTAGGCCGTTCCAGTTATTCGTTTCGAGCATCAGAACTGCGAAAATGTTGAGTTTCTCAACCGCTTCTTACCTCCAAAGTGCCATATCTGGTGAACGGATGGACCAATCCGCAAAATTTCTGTTGCATCAGAAAGCAGAAACTCGCCCGATTACAACGGTATGCGTACTTTTCCCCTAGGCCGTTCTAGTTATTCGTTTCGAGCATCAGAACTGCGAAAATTTTGAGTTTCTCAAGCGTTTCTTACCTCCAAACTGCCATATCTCGCGAAAGGATTGACCAATCCGCAAAATTTCTGTTGCATCTGAAAGTAGACACTCGCCCGATTACAACGGTATGCGTACGTTTCCCCTAGGCCGTTCTAGTTATTCGTTTCGAGCATCAGAACTGCGAATATTTTGAGTTTCTCAAGCGTTTCTTACATACAAACTGCCACATCTCGCGAACGGATTGACCAATCCGCAAAATTTCTGTTGCATCTGAAGGTAGACACTCGCCCGATTACAACGGTATGCGTACTTTTCCCCTAGGCCGGTCTAGTTATTCGTTTCGAGCATCAGAACTGCGAAAATTTTGGGTTTCTCAAGCGTTTCTTACCTCCAAACTGTCATATCTCGCGAACGGATTGAACAATCCGCAAAATTTCTGTTGCATCTGAAAGTAGAAACTCGCCCGATCACAACGGTGTGGGTACATTTCCCCTAGGCCGTTCTGGTTATTCGTTTCGAGCATCAGAACTGCGAAAATTTTGAGTTTCTCAACCGCTTCTTACCTCCAAAGTGCCATATCTGGTGAACGGATGGACCAATCCGCAAAATTTCTGTTGCATCAGAAAGCAGAAACTCGCCCGATTACAACGGTATGCGTACTTTTCCCCTAGGCCGTTCTAGTTATTCGTTTCGAGCATCAGAACTGCGAAAATTTTGAGTTTCTCAAGCGTTTCTTACCTCCAAACTGCCATATCTCGCGAAAGGATTGACCAATCCGCAAAATTTCTGTTGCATCTGAAAGTAGACACTTGCCCGATTACAACGGTATGCGTACGTTTCCCCTAGGCCGTTCTAGTTATTCGTTTCGAGCATCAGAACTGCGAATATTTTGAGTTTCTCAAGCGTTTCTTACATACAAACTGCCACATCTCGCGAACGGATTGACCAATCCGCAAAATTTCTGTTGCATCTGAAGGTAGACACTCGCCCGATTACAACGGTATGCGTACTTTTCCCCTAGGCCGGTCTAGTTATTCGTTTCGAGCATCAGAACTGCGAAAATTTTGGGTTTCTCAAGCGTTTCTTACCTCCAAACTGTCATATCTCGCGAACGGATTGAACAATCCGCAAAATTTCTGTTGCATCTGAAAGTAGAAACTCGCCCGATCACAACGGTGTGGGTACATTTCCCCTAGGCCGTTCTGGTTATTCGTTTCGAGCATCAGAACTGCGAAAATTTTGAGTTTCTCAACCGCTTCTTACCTCCAAAGTGCCATATCTGGTGAACGGATGGACCAATCCGCAAAATTTCTGTTGCATCAGAAAGCAGAAACTCGCCCGATTACAACGGTATGCGTACTTTTCCCCTAGGCCGTTCTAGTTATTCGTTTCGAGCATCAGAACTGCGAAAATTTTGAGTTTCTCAAGCGTTTCTTACCTCCAAACTGCCATATCTCGCGAAAGGATTGACCAATCCGCAAAATTTCTGTTGCATCTGAAAGTAGACACTTGCCCGATTACAACGGTATGCGTACGTTTCCCCTAGGCCGTTCTAGTTATTCGTTTCGAGCATCAGAACTGCGAATATTTTGAGTTTCTCAAGCGTTTCTTACATACAAACTGCCACATCTCGCGAACGGATTGACCAATCCGCAAAATTTCTGTTGCATCTGAAGGTAGACACTCGCCCGATTACAACGGTATGCGTACTTTTCCCCTAGGCCGGTCTAGTTATTCGTTTCGAGCATCAGAACTGCGAAAATTTTGGGTTTCTCAAGCGTTTCTTACCTCCAAACTGTCATATCTCGCGAACGGATTGAACAATCCGCAAAATTTCTGTTGCATCTGAAAGTAGAAACTCGCCCGATCACAACGGTGTGGGTACATTTCCCCTAGGCCGTTCTGGTTATTCGTTTCGAGCATCAGAACTGCGAAAATTTTGAGTTTCTCGAGCGTTTCTTACCTCCAAACTGCCATATCTCGCGCACGGATTGACCAATCCGCAAAATTTCTGTGGCATCTGAAAATAGAAACTCGCCCAATTACAACGGTATTTGTACTTTTCCCCTAGGCCATTCTTGTTATTCGTTTCGAGCATCAGAACTGCGAAAATTTTGAGTTTCTCGAGCGTTTCTTACCTCAAAACTGCCATATCTCGCCCACGGATTGACCAATCCGCAAAATTTCTGTTGCATCTGAAAGTAGAAACTCGCCCGATTACAACGGTATGTGTACTTTTCCCCTAGGCCGTTCCAGTTATTCGTTTCGAGCATCAGAACTGCGAAAATGTTGAGTTTCTCAACCGCTTCTTACCTCCAAACTGCCATATCTGGCGAACGGATGGACCAATCCGCAAAATTTCTGTTGCATCTGAACGCAGACACTCGCCCGATTACAACGGTATGCGTACTTTTCCCCTAGGCCGTTCTAGTTATTCGTTTCGAGCATCAGAACTGCGAAAATTTTGAGTTTCTCAACCGTTTCTTACCTCCAAACTGCCCTAGCTCGCGAACGGATTGACCAATCCGCAAAATTGCTGTTGCATCTGAAAGTAGACACTCGCCCGATTACAACGGTATGCGTACTTTTCCCCTATGCCGTTCTAGTTATTCGTTTCGAGCATCAGAACTGCGAATATTTTGAGTTTCTCAAGCGTTTCTTACCTACAAACTGCCATATCTGGCGAACGGATTGACCAATCCGCAAAATTTCTGTTGCATCTGAAAGTAGAAACTCGCCCGATTACAACGGTATGCGTACTTTTCCCCTAGGCCATTCTAGTTATGCTTGTCGAGCATCAGAACTGCGAAAATTTTGAGTTTCTTAAGCGTTTCTTACCTCCAAACTGCCATATCTCGCGCACGGATTGACCAATCCGCAAAATTTCTGTTGCATCTGAAAGTAGAAACTCGGCCGATTACAACGGTATGTGTACTTTTCCCCTAGGCCGTTCCAGTTATTCGTTTCGAGCATCAGAACTGCGAAAATGTTGAGTTTCTCAACCGCTTCTTACCTCCAAAGTGCCATATCTGGTGAACGGATGGACCAATCCGCAAAATTTCTGTTGCATCAGAAAGCAGAAACTCGCCCGATTACAACGGTATGCGTACTTTTCCCCTAGGCCGTTCTAGTTATTCGTTTCGAGCATCAGAACTGCGAAAATTTTGAGTTTCTCAAGCGTTTCTTACCTCCAAACTGCCATATCTCGCGAAAGGATTGACCAATCCGCAAAATTTCTGTTGCATCTGAAAGTAGACACTCGCCCGATTACAACGGTATGCGTACGTTTCCCCTAGGCCGTTCTAGTTATTCGTTTCGAGCATCAGAACTGCGAATATTTTGAGTTTCTCAAGCGTTTCTTACATACAAACTGCCACATCTCGCGAACGGATTGACCAATCCGCAAAATTTCTGTTGCATCTGAAGGTAGACACTCGCCCGATTACAACGGTATGCGTACTTTTCCCCTAGGCCGGTCTAGTTATTCGTTTCGAGCATCAGAACTGCGAAAATTTTGGGTTTCTCAAGCGTTTCTTACCTCCAAACTGTCATATCTCGCGAACGGATTGAACAATCCGCAAAATTTCTGTTGCATCTGAAAGTAGAAACTCGCCCGATCACAACGGTGTGGGTACATTTCCCCTAGGCCGTTCTGGTTATTCGTTTCGAGCATCAGAACTGCGAAAATTTTGAGTTTCTCAACCGCTTCTTACCTCCAAAGTGCCATATCTGGTGAACGGATGGACCAATCCGCAAAATTTCTGTTGCATCAGAAAGCAGAAACTCGCCCGATTACAACGGTATGCGTACTTTTCCCCTAGGCCGTTCTAGTTATTCGTTTCGAGCATCAGAACTGCGAAAATTTTGAGTTTCTCAAGCGTTTCTTACCTCCAAACTGCCATATCTCGCGAAAGGATTGACCAATCCGCAAAATTTCTGTTGCATCTGAAAGTAGACACTTGCCCGATTACAACGGTATGCGTACGTTTCCCCTAGGCCGTTCTAGTTATTCGTTTCGAGCATCAGAACTGCGAATATTTTGAGTTTCTCAAGCGTTTCTTACATACAAACTGCCACATCTCGCGAACGGATTGACCAATCCGCAAAATTTCTGTTGCATCTGAAGGTAGACACTCGCCCGATTACAACGGTATGCGTACTTTTCCCCTAGGCCGGTCTAGTTATTCGTTTCGAGCATCAGAACTGCGAAAATTTTGGGTTTCTCAAGCGTTTCTTACCTCCAAACTGTCATATCTCGCGAACGGATTGAACAATCCGCAAAATTTCTGTTGCATCTGAAAGTAGAAACTCGCCCGATCACAACGGTGTGGGTACATTTCCCCTAGGCCGTTCTGGTTATTCGTTTCGAGCATCAGAACTGCGAAAATTTTGAGTTTCTCAAGCGTTTCTTACCTCCAAACTGCCATATCTCGCTAAAGGATTGACCAATCCGCAAAATTTCTGCTGCATCTGAAAGTAGAAACTCGCCCGATTACAACGATATGAGTACTGTTCCCCTAGGCCGTTCTGGTTATTCGTTTCGAGCACCAGAACTGCGAAAATTTTGGGTTTCTCAAGCGTTTCTTACATACAAACTGCCACATCTCGCGAACGGATTGACCAATCCGCAAAATTTCTGTTGCATCTGAAGGTAGACACTCGCCCGATTACAACGGTGTGCGTACTTTTCCCCTAGGCCGGTCTAGTTATTCGTTTCGAGCATC
Organism: Ptiloglossa arizonensis; assembly: GCF_051014685.1. Classification (NCBI taxonomy): domain Eukaryota; kingdom Metazoa; phylum Arthropoda; class Insecta; order Hymenoptera; family Colletidae; genus Ptiloglossa; species Ptiloglossa arizonensis. The sequence goes on along the minus strand of NW_027478421.1, from coordinate 1,575,710 downwards.
AGAACTGCGAAAATTTTGGGTTTCTCAAGCGTTTCTTACCTCCAAACTGTCATATCTCGCGAACGGATTGAACAATCCGCAAAATTTCTGTTGCATCTGAAAGTAGAAACTCGCCCGATCACAACGGTGTTGGTACATTTCCCCTAGGCCGTTCTGGTTATTCGTTTCGAGCATCAGAACTGCGAAAATTTTGAGTTTCTCAAGCGTTTCTTACCTCCAAACTGCCATATCTCGCTAAAGGATTGACCAATCCGCAAAATTTCTGCTGCATCTGAAAGTAGAAACTCGCCCGATTACAACGATATGAGTACTTTTCCCCTAGGCCGTTCTGGTTATTCGTTTCGAGCACCAGAACTGCGAAAATTTTGGGTTTCTCAAGCGTTTCTTACCTCCAAACTGCCATATCTCGCGAACGGATTGACCAATCAGCAAAATTTCTGTTGCATCTCAATGTAGAAACTCGCCCGATTACAACGGTACGCGAACCTTTCCCCTAGGCCGTTCTAGTTATTCGTTTCGAGCATCAGAACTGCGAAAATGTTGAGTTTCTCAACCGCTTCTTACCTCCAAACTGCCATATCTGGCGAACGGATGGACCAATGCGCAAAATTTCTGTTGCATCAGAAAGCAGAAACTCGCCCGATTACAACGGTATGCGTACTTTTCCCCTAGGCCGTTCTAGTTATTCGTTTCGAGCATCAGAACTGCGAAAATTTTGAGTTTCTCAAGCGTTTCTTACCTCCAAACTGCCATATCTCGCGAACGGATTGAACAATCCGCAAAATTTCTGTTGCATCTGAAAGTAGAAACTCGCCCGATCACAACGGTGTTGGTACATTTCCCCTAGGCCGTTCTGGTTATTCGTTTCGAGCATCAGAACTGCGAAAATTTTGAGTTTCTCAAGCGTTTCTTACCTCCAAACTGCCATATCTCGCTAAAGGATTGACCAATCCGCAAAATTTCTGCTGCATCTGAAAGTAGAAACTCGCCCGATTACAACGGTATGCGTACTTTTTCCCTAGGCCATTCTAGTTATTCGTTTCGAGCATCAGAACTGCGAAAATTTTGAGTTTCTCGAGCGTTTCTTACCTCCAAACTGCCATATCTCGCCCACGGATTGACCAATCCGCAAAATTTCTGTTGCATCTGAAAGTAGAAACTCGCCCGATTACAACGGTATGTGTACTTTTCCCCTAGGCCGTTCCAGTTATTCGTTTCGAGCATCAGAACTGCGAAAATGTTGAGTTTCTCAACCGCTTCTTACATCCAAACTGCCATATCTGGCGAACGGATGGACCAATCCGCAAAATTTCTGTTGCATCTGAACGCAGACACTCGCCCGATTACAACGGTATGCGTACTTTTCCCCTAGGCCGTTCTAGTTATTCGTTTCGAGCATCAGAACTGCGAAAATTTTGAGTTTCTCAAGCGTTTCTAACCTCCAAACTGCCATATCTCGCGAAAGGATTGACCAATCCCCAAAATTTCTGCTGCATCTGAAAGTAGAAACTCGCCCGATTACAACGATATGAGTACTTTTCCCCTAGGCCGTTCTGGTTATTCGTTTCGAGCATCAGAACTGCGAAAATTTTGGGTTTCTCAAGCGTTTCTTACCTCCAAACTGCCATATCTCGCGAACGGATTGAACAATCCGCAAAATTTCTGTTGCATCTGAAAGTAGAAACTCGCCCGATCACAACGGTATGAGTACATTTCCCCTAGGCCGTTCTAGTTATGCTTGTCGAGCATCAGAACTGTGAACATTTTGAGTTTCTCAACCGTTTCTTACCTCCAAACTACCATATCTCGCGAACGGATTGACCGATCCGCAAAATTTCTGTTGCATCTGAAAGTAGAAACTCGCCCGATCACAACGGTGTGGGTACATTTCCCCTAGGCCGTTCTGGTTATTCGTTTCGAGCATCAGAACTGCGAAAATTTTGAGTTTCTCAAGCGTTTCTTACCTCCAAACTGCCATATCTCGCTAAAGGATTGACCAATCCGCAAAATTTCTGCTGCATCTGAAAGTAGAAACTCGCCCGATTACAACGATATGAGTACTTTTCCCCTAGGTCGTTCTGGTTATTCGTTTCGAGCACCAGAACTGCGAAAATTTTGGGTTTCTCAAGCGTTTCTTACCTCCAAACTGCCATATCTCGCGAACGGATTGACCAATCAGCAAAATTTCTGTTGCATCTCAATGTAGAAACTCGCCCGATTACGACGGTATGCGAACCTTTCCCCTAGGCCGTTCTAGTTATTCGTTTCGAGCATCAGAACTGCGAAAATGTTGAGTTTCTCAACCGCTTCTTACCTCCAAACTGCCATATCTGGCGAACGGATGGACCAATGCGCAAAATTTCTGCTGCATCTGAAAGCAAAAACTCGCCCGATTACAACGGTATGTGTACTTTTCCCCTAGGCCGTTCCAGTTATTCGTTTCGAGCATCAGAACTGCGAAAATGTTGAGTTTCTCAACCGCTTCTTACCTCCAAACTGCCATATCTGGCGAACGGATGGACCAATCCGCAAAATTTCTGTTGCATCAGAAAGCAGAAACTCGCCCGATTACAACGGTATGCGTACTTTTCCCCTAGGCCGTTCTAGTTATTCGTTTCGAGCATCAGAACTGCGAAAATTTTGAGTTTCTCAAGCGTTTCTTACCTCCAAACTGCCATATCTCGCGAAAGGATTGACCAATCCGCAAAATTTCTGTTGCATCAGAAAGCAGAAACTCGCCCGATTACAACGGTATGCGTACTTTTCCCCTAGGCCGTTCTAGTTATTCGTTTCGAGCATCAGAACTGCGAAAATTTTGAGTTTCTCAAGCGTTTCTTACCTCCAAACTGCCGTATCTCGCGAAAGGATTGACCAATCCGCAAAATTTCTGCTGCATCTGAAAGTAGACACTCGCCCGATTACAACGGTATGCGTACTTTTTCCCTAGGCCATTCTAGTTATTCGTTTCGACCATCAGAACTGCGAAAATTTTGAGTTTCTCGAGCGTTTCTTACCTCCAAACTGCCATATCTCGCGCACGGATTGACCAATCCGCAAAATTTCTGTTGCATCTGAAAGTAGAAACTCGGCCGATTACAACGGTATGTGTACTTTTCCCCTAGGCCGTTCCAGTTATTCGTTTCGAGCATCAGAACTGCGAAAATGTTGAGTTTCTCAACCGCTTCTTACCTCCAAAGTGCCATATCTGGTGAACGGATGGACCAATCCGCAAAATTTCTGTTGCATCAGAAAGCAGAAACTCGCCCGATTACAACGGTATGCGTACTTTTCCCCTAGGCCGTTCTAGTTATTCGTTTCGAGCATCAGAACTGCGAAAATTTTGAGTTTCTCAAGCGTTTCTTACCTCCAAACTGCCATATCTCGCGAAAGGATTGACCAATCCGCAAAATTTCTGTTGCATCTGAAAGTAGACACTCGCCCGATTACAACGGTATGCGTACGTTTCCCCTAGGCCGTTCTAGTTATTCGTTTCGAGCATCAGAACTGCGAATATTTTGAGTTTCTCAAGCGTTTCTTACATACAAACTGCCACATCTCGCGAACGGATTGACCAATCCGCAAAATTTCTGTTGCATCTGAAGGTAGACACTCGCCCGATTACAACGGTATGCGTACTTTTCCCCTAGGCCGGTCTAGTTATTCGTTTCGAGCATCAGAACTGCGAAAATTTTGGGTTTCTCAAGCGTTTCTTACCTCCAAACTGTCATATCTCGCGAACGGATTGAACAATCCGCAAAATTTCTGTTGCATCTGAAAGTAGAAACTCGCCCGATCACAACGGTGTGGGTACATTTCCCCTAGGCCGTTCTGGTTATTCGTTTCGAGCATCAGAACTGCGAAAATTTTGAGTTTCTCAACCGCTTCTTACCTCCAAAGTGCCATATCTGGTGAACGGATGGACCAATCCGCAAAATTTCTGTTGCATCAGAAAGCAGAAACTCGCCCGATTACAACGGTATGCGTACTTTTCCCCTAGGCCGTTCTAGTTATTCGTTTCGAGCATCAGAACTGCGAAAATTTTGAGTTTCTCAAGCGTTTCTTACCTCCAAACTGCCATATCTCGCGAAAGGATTGACCAATCCGCAAAATTTCTGTTGCATCTGAAAGTAGACACTTGCCCGATTACAACGGTATGCGTACGTTTCCCCTAGGCCGTTCTAGTTATTCGTTTCGAGCATCAGAACTGCGAATATTTTGAGTTTCTCAAGCGTTTCTTACATACAAACTGCCACATCTCGCGAACGGATTGACCAATCCGCAAAATTTCTGTTGCATCTGAAGGTAGACACTCGCCCGATTACAACGGTATGCGTACTTTTCCCCTAGGCCGGTCTAGTTATTCGTTTCGAGCATCAGAACTGCGAAAATTTTGGGTTTCTCAAGCGTTTCTTACCTCCAAACTGTCATATCTCGCGAACGGATTGAACAATCCGCAAAATTTCTGTTGCATCTGAAAGTAGAAACTCGCCCGATCACAACGGTGTGGGTACATTTCCCCTAGGCCGTTCTGGTTATTCGTTTCGAGCATCAGAACTGCGAAAATTTTGAGTTTCTCAAGCGTTTCTTACCTCCAAACTGCCATATCTCGCTAAAGGATTGACCAATCCGCAAAATTTCTGCTGCATCTGAAAGTAGAAACTCGCCCGATTACAACGATATGAGTACTGTTCCCCTAGGCCGTTCTGGTTATTCGTTTCGAGCACCAGAACTGCGAAAATTTTGCGTTTCTCAAGCGTTTCTTACATACAAACTGCCACATCTCGCGAACGGATTGACCAATCCGCAAAATTTCTGTTGCATCTGAAGGTAGACACTCGCCCGATTACAACGGTATGCGTACTTTTCCCCTAGGCCGGTCTAGTTATTCGTTTCGAGCATCAGAACTGCGAAAATTTTGGGTTTCTCAAGCGTTTCTTACCTCCAAACTGTCATATCTCGCGAACGGATTGAACAATCCGCAAAATTTCTGTTGCATCTGAAAGTAGAAACTCGCCCGATCACAACGGTGTTGGTACATTTCCCCTAGGCCGTTCTGGTTATTCGTTTCGAGCATCAGAACTGCGAAAATTTTGAGTTTCTCAAGCGTTTCTTACCTCCAAACTGCCATATCTCGCTAAAGGATTGACCAATCCGCAAAATTTCTGCTGCATCTGAAAGTAGAAACTCGCCCGATTACAACGATATGAGTACTTTTCCCCTAGGCCGTTCTGGTTATTCGTTTCGAGCACCAGAACTGCGAAAATTTTGGGTTTCTCAAGCGTTTCTTACCTCCAAACTGCCATATCTCGCGAACGGATTGACCAATCAGCAAAATTTCTGTTGCATCTCAATGTAGAAACTCGCCCGATTACAACGGTACGCGAACCTTTCCCCTAGGCCGTTCTAGTTATTCGTTTCGAGCATCAGAACTGCGAAAATGTTGAGTTTCTCAACCGCTTCTTACCTCCAAACTGCCATATCTGGCGAACGTATGGACCAATGCGCAAAATTTCTGTTGCATCAGAAAGCAGAAACTCGCCCGATTACAACGGTATGCGTACTTTTCCCCTAGGCCGTTCTAGTTATTCGTTTCGAGCATCAGAACTGCGAAAATTTTGAGTTTCTCAAGCGTTTCTTACCTCCAAACTGCCATATCTCGCGAAAGGATTGACCAATCCGCAAAATTTCTGTTGCATCTGAAAGTAGACACTCGCCCGATTACAACGGTATGCGTACGTTTCCCCTAGGCCGTTCTAGTTATTCGTTTCGAGCATCAGAACTGCGAATATTTTGAGTTTCTCAAGCGTTTCTTACATGCAAACTGCCACATCTCGCGAACGGATTGACCAATCCGCAAAATTTCTGTTGCATCTGAAGGTAGACACTCGCCCGATTACAACGGTATGCGTACTTTTCCCCTAGGCCGGTCTAGTTATTCGTTTCGAGCATCAGAACTGCGAAAATTTTGGGTTTCTCAAGCGTTTCTTACCTCCAAACTGTCATATCTCGCGAACGGATTGAACAATCCGCAAAATTTCTGTTGCATCTGAAAGTAGAAACTCGCCCGATCACAACGGTGTGGGTACATTTCCCCTAGGCCGTTCTGGTTATTCGTTTCGAGCATCAGAACTGCGAAAATTTTGAGTTTCTCAAGCGTTTCTTACCTCCAAACTGCCATATCTCGCTAAAGGATTGACCAATCCGCAAAATTTCTGCTGCATCTGAAAGTAGAAACTCGCCCGATTACAACGATATGAGTACTTTTCCCCTAGGCCGTTCTGGTTATTCGTTTCGAGCACCAGAACTGCGAAAATTTTGGGTTTCTCAAGCGTTTCTTACATACAAACTGCCACATCTCGCGAACGGATTGACCAATCCGCAAAATTTCTGTTGCATCTGAAGGTAGACACTCGCCCGATTACAAGGGTATGCGTACTTTTCCCCTAGGCCGGTCTAGTTATTCGTTTCGAGCATCAGAACTGCGAAAATTTTGGGTTTCTCAAGCGTTTCTTACCTCCAAACTGTCATATCTCGCGAACGGATTGAACAATCCGCAAAATTTCTGTTGCATCTGAAAGTAGAAACTCGCCCGATCACAACGGTGTTGGTACATTTCCCCTAGGCCGTTCTGGTTATTCGTTTCGAGCATCAGAACTGCGAAAATTTTGAGTTTCTCAAGCGTTTCTTACCTCCAAACTGCCATATCTCGCTAAAGGATTGACCAATCCGCAAAATTTCTGCTGCATCTGAAAGTAGAAACTCGCCCGATTACAACGATATGAGTACTTTTCCCCTAGGCCGTTCTGGTTATTCGTTTCGAGCACCAGAACTGCGAAAATTTTGGGTTTCTCAAGCGTTTCTTACCTCCAAACTGCCATATCTCGCGAACGGATTGACCAATCAGCAAAATTTCTGTTGCATCTCAATGTAGAAACTCGCCCGATTACAACGGTACGCGAACCTTTCCCCTAGGCCGTTCTAGTTATTCGTTTCGAGCATCAGAACTGCGAAAATGTTGAGTTTCTCAACCGCTTCTTACCTCCAAACTGCCATATCTGGCGAACGGATGGACCAATGCGCAAAATTTCTGTTGCATCAGAAAGCAGAAACTCGCCCGATTACAACGGTATGCGTACTTTTCCCCTAGGCCGTTCTAGTTATTCGTTTCGAGCATCAGAACTGCGAAAATTTTGAGTTTCTCAAGCGTTTCTTACCTCCAAACTGCCATATCTCGCGAAAGGATTGACCAATCCGCAAAATTTCTGTTGCATCTGAAAGTAGACACTCGCCCGATTACAACGGTATGCGTACGTTTCCCCTAGGCCGTTCTAGTTATTCGTTTCGAGCATCAGAACTGCGAATATTTTGAGTTTCTCAAGCGTTTCTTACATGCAAACTGCCACATCTCGCGAACGGATTGACCAATCCGCAAAATTTCTGTTGCATCTGAAGGTAGACACTCGCCCGATTACAACGGTATGCGTACTTTTCCCCTAGGCCGGTCTAGTTATTCGTTTCGAGCATCAGAACTGCGAAAATTTTGGGTTTCTCAAGCGTTTCTTACCTCCAAACTGTCATATCTCGCGAACGGATTGAACAATCCGCAAAATTTCTGTTGCATCTGAAAGTAGAAACTCGCCCGATCACAACGGTGTGGGTACATTTCCCCTAGGCCGTTCTGGTTATTCGTTTCGAGCATCAGAACTGCGAAAATTTTGAGTTTCTCAAGCGTTTCTTACCTCCAAACTGCCATATCTCGCTAAAGGATTGACCAATCCGCAAAATTTCTGCTGCATCTGAAAGTAGAAACTCGCCCGATTACAACGATATGAGTACTTTTCCCCTAGGCCGTTCTGGTTATTCGTTTCGAGCACCAGAACTGCGAAAATTTTGGGTTTCTCAAGCGTTTCTTACATACAAACTGCCACATCTCGCGAACGGATTGACCAATCCGCAAAATTTCTGTTGCATCTGAAGGTAGACACTCGCCCGATTACAAGGGTATGCGTACTTTTCCCCTAGGCCGGTCTAGTTATTCGTTTCGAGCATCAGAACTGCGAAAATTTTGGGTTTCTCAAGCGTTTCTTACCTCCAAACTGTCATATCTCGCGAACGGATTGAACAATCCGCAAAATTTCTGTTGCATCTGAAAGTAGAAACTCGCCCGATCACAACGGTGTTGGTACATTTCCCCTAGGCCGTTCTGGTTATTCGTTTCGAGCATCAGAACTGCGAAAATTTTGAGTTTCTCAAGCGTTTCTTACCTCCAAACTGCCATATCTCGCTAAAGGATTGACCAATCCGCAAAATTTCTGCTGCATCTGAAAGTAGAAACTCGCCCGATTACAACGATGTGAGTACTTTTCCCCTAGGCCGTTCTGGTTATTCGTTTCGAGCACCAGAACTGCGAAAATTTTGGGTTTCTCAAGCGTTTCTTACCTCCAAACTGCCATATCTCGCGAACGGATTGACCAATCAGCAAAATTTCTGTTGCATCTCAATGTAGAAACTCGCCCGATTACAACGGTATGCGAACCTTTCCCCTAGGCCGTTCTAGTTATTCGTTTCGAGCATCAGAACTGCGAAAATGTTGAGTTTCTCAACCGCTTCTTACCTCCAAACTGCCATATCTGGCGAACGGATGGACCAATGCGCAAAATTTCTGTTGCATCAGAAAGCAGAAACTCGCCCGATTACAACGGTATGCGTACTTTTCCCCTAGGCCGTTCTAGTTATTCGTTTCGAGCATCAGAACTGCGAAAATTTTGAGTTTCTCAAGCGTTTCTTACCTCCAAACTGCCATATCTCGCGAAAGGATTGACCAATCCGCAAAATTTCTGTTGCATCTGAAAGTAGACACTCGCCCGATTACAACGGTATGCGTACGTTTCCCCTAGGCCGTTCTAGTTATTCGTTTCGAGCATCAGAACTGCGAATATTTTGGGTTTCTCAAGCGTTTCTTACATCCAAACTGTCATATCTCGCGAACGGATTGAACAATCCGCAAAATTTCTGTTGCATCAGAAAGCAGAAACTCGCCCGATTACAACGGTATGCGTACTTTTCCCCTAGGCCGTTCTAGTTATTCGTTTCGAGCATCAGAACTGCGAAAATTTTGAGTTTCTCAAGCGTTTCTTACCTCCAAACTGCCGTATCTCGCGAAAGGATTGACCAATCCGCAAAATTTCTGTTGCATCTGAAAGTAGACACTCGCCCGATTACAACGGTATGCGTACTTTTTCCCTAGGCCATTCTAGTTATTCGTTTCGAGCATCAGAACTGCGAAAATTTTGAGTTTCTCGAGCGTTTCTTACCTCCAAACTGCCATATCTCGCGCACGGATTGACCGATCCGCAAAACTTCTGTTGCATCTGAAAGTAGAAACTCGGCCGATTACAACGGTATGTGTACTTTTCCCCTAGGCCGTTCCAGTTATTCGTTTCGAGCATCAGAACTGCGAAAATGTTGAGTTTCTCAACCGCTTCTTACCTCCAAAGTGCCATATCTGGCGAACGGATGGACCAATCCGCAAAATTTCTGTTGCATCAGAAAGCAGAAACTCGCCCGATTACAACGGTATGCGTACTTTTCCCCTAGGCCGATCTAGTTATTCGTTTCGAGCATCAGAACTGCGAAAATTTTGAGTTTCTCAAGCGTTTCTTACCTCCAAACTGCCATATCTCGCGAAAGGATTGACCAATCCGCAAAATTTCTGTTGCATCTGAAAGTAGACACTCGCCCGATTACAACGGTATGCGTACGTTTCCCCTAGGCCGTTCTAGTTATTCGTTTCGAGCATCAGAACTGCGAATATTTTGAGTTTCTCAAGCGTTTCTTACATACAAACTGCCACATCTCGCGAACGGATTGACCAATCCGCAAAATTTCTGTTGCATCTGAAGGTAGACACTCGCCCGATTACAACGGTATGCGTACTTTTCCCCTAGGCCGGTCTAGTTATTCGTTTCGAGCATCAGAACTGCGAAAATTTTGGGTTTCTCAAGCGTTTCTTACCTCCAAACTGTCATATCTCGCGAACGGATTGAACAATCCGCAAAATTTCTGTTGCATCTGAAAGTAGAAACTCGCCCGATCACAACGGTGTGGGTACATTTCCCCTAGGCCGTTCTGGTTATTCGTTTCGAGCATCAGAACTGCGAAAATTTTGAGTTTCTCAAGCGTTTCTTACCTCCAAACTGCCATATCTCGCTAAAGGATTGACCAATCCGCAAAATTTCTGCTGCATCTGAAAGTAGAAACTCGCCCGATTACAACGATATGAGTACTTTTCCCCTAGGCCGTTCTGGTTATTCGTTTCGAGCACCAGAACTGCGAAAATTTTGGGTTTCTCAAGCGTTTCTTACATACAAACTGCCACATCTCGCGAACGGATTGACCAATCCGCAAAATTTCTGTTGCATCTGAAGGTAGACACTCGCCCGATTACAACGGTATGCGTACTTTTCCCCCAGGCCGGTCTAGTTATTCGTTTCGAGCATCAGAACTGCGAAAATTTTGGGTTTCTCAAGCGTTTCTTACCTCCAAACAGTCATATCTCGCGAACGGATTGAACAATCCGCAAAATTTCTGTTGCATCTGAAAGTAGAAACTCGCCCGATCACAACGGTGTGGGTACATTTCCCCTAGGCCGTTCTGGTTATTCGTTTCGAGCATCAGAACTGCGAAAATTTTGAGTTTCTCAAGCGTTTCTTACCTCCAAACTGCCATATCTCGCTAAAGGATTGACCAATCCGCAAAATTTCTGCTGCATCTGAAAGTAGAAACTCGCCCGATTACAACGATATGAGTACTTTTCCCCTAGGCCGTTCTGGTTATTCGTTTCGAGCACCAGAACTGCGAAAATTTTGGGTTTCTCAACCGCTTCTTACCTCCAAACTGCCATATCTGGCGAACGGATGGACCAATCCGCAAAATTTCTGCTGCATCTGAAAGCAAAAACTCGCCCGATTACAACGGTATGCGTACTTTTACCCTAGGCCGTTCTAGTTATTCGTTTCGAGCATCAGAACTGCGAAAATTTTGAGTTTCTCAAGCGTTTCTTACCTCCAAACTGCCATATCTCGCGAACGGATTGACCAATCAGCAAAATTTCTGTTGCATCTCAATGTAGAAACTCGCCCGATTACAACGGTATGCGAACCTTTCCCCTAGGCCGTTCTAGTTATTCGTTTCGAGCATCAGAACTGCGAAAATGTTGAGTTTCTCAACCGCTTCTTACCTCCAAACTGCCATATCTGGCGAACGGATGGACCAATGCGCAAAATTTCTGCTGCATCTGAAAGCAAAAACTCGCCCGATTACAACGGTATGCGTACTTTTCCCCTAGGCCGTTCTAGTTATTCGTTTCGAGCATCAGAACTGCGAAAATTTTGAGTTTCTCAAGCGTTTCTTACCTCCAAACTGCCATATCTCGCGAAAGGATTGTCCAATCCGCAAAATTTCTGTTGCATCTGAAAGTAGACACTCGCCCGATTACAACGGTATGCGTACTTTTTCCCTAGGCCATTCTAGTTATTCGTTTCGAGCATCAGAACTGCGAAAATTTTGAGTTTCTCGAGCGTTTCTTACCTCCAAACTGCCATATCTCGCGCACGGATTGACCAATCCGCAAAATTTCTATTGCCTCTGAAGGTAGAAACTCGCCCGATTACAACGATATGTGTACTTTTCCCCTAGGCCGTTCCAGTTATTCGTTTCGAGCATCAGAACTGCGAAAATGTTGAGTTTCTCTACCGCTTCTTACCTCCAAACTGCCATATCTGGCGAACGGATGGACCAATCCGCAAAATTTCTGTTGCATCAGAAAGCAGAAACTCGCCCGATTACAACGGTATGCGTACTTTTCCCCTAGGCCGTTCTAGTTATTCGTTTCGAGCATCAGAACTGCGAAAATTTTGAGTTTCTCAAGCGTTTCTTACCTCCAAACTGCCATATCTCGCGAAAGGATTGACCAATCCGCAAAATTTCTGTTGCATCAGAAAGCAGAAACTCGCCCGATTACAACGGTATGCGTACTTTTCCCCTAGGCCGTTCTAGTTATTCGTTTCGAGCATCAGAACTGCGAAAATTTTGAGTTTCTCAAGCGTTTCTTACCTCCAAACTGCCGTATCTCGCGAAAGGATTGACCAATCCGCAAAATTTCTGTTGCATCTGAAAGTAGACACTCGCCCGATTACAACGGTATGCGTAACTTTATCCCTAGGCCATTCTAGTTATTCATTTCGAGCATCAGAACTGCGAAAATTTTGAGTTTCTCGAGCGTTTCTTACCTCCAAACTGCCATATCTCGCGCACGGATTGACCAATCCGCAAAATTTCTGTTGCATCTGAAAGTAGAAACTCGCCCGATTACAACGGTATGTGTACTTTTCCCCTAGGCCGTTCCAGTTATTCGTTTCGAGCATCAGAACTGCGAAAATGTTGAGTTTCTCAACCGCTTCTTACCTCCAAACTGCCATATCTGGCGAACGGATGGACCAATCCGCAAAATTTCTGTTGCATCAGAAAGCAGAAACTCGCCCGATTACAACGGTATGCGTACTTTTCCCTTAGGCCGTTCTAGTTATTCGTTTCGAGCATCAGAACTGCGAAAATTTTGAGTTTCTCAAGCGTTTCTTACCTCCAAACTGCCATATCTCGCGAAAGGATTGACCAAGCCGCAAAATTTCTGTTGCATCTGAAAGTAGACACTCGCCCGATTACAACGGTATGCGTACTTTTCCCCTAGGCCGTTCTAGTTATTCGTTTCGAGCATCAGAACTGCGAATATTTTGAGTTTCTCAAGCGTTTCTTACATACAAACTGCCACATCTCGCGAACGGATTGACCAATCCGCAAAATTTCTGTTGCATCTGAAAGTAGACACTCGCCCGATTACAACGGTTTGCGTACTTTTCCCCTAGGCCGTTCTAGTTATTCGTTTCGAGCATCAGAACTGCGAAAATTTTGGGTTTCTCAAGCGTTTCTTACCTCCAAACTGCCATATCTCGCGAACGGATTGAACAATCCGCAAAATTTCTGTTGCATCTGAAAGTAGAAACTCGCCCGATCACAACGGTGTGGGTACATTTCCCCTAGGCCGTTCTGGTTATTCGTTTCGAGCATCAGAACTGCGAAAATTTTGAGTTTCTCAAGCGTTTCTTACCTCCAAACTGCCATATCTCGCGAAAGGATTGACCAATCCGCAAAATTTCTGTTGCATCTGAAAGTAGACACTCGCCCGGTTACAACGGTATGCGTACTTTTCCCCTAGGCCGTTCTAGTTATTCGTTTCGAGCATCAGAACTGCGAATATTTTGAGTTTTTCAAGCGTTTCTTACATACAAACTGCCACATCTCGCGAACGGATTGACCAATCCGCAAAATTTCTGTGGCATCTGAAAGTAGAAACTCGCCCAATTACAACGGTATGTGTACTTTTCCCCTAGGCAATTCTACTTAATCGTTTCGAGCATCAGAACTGCGAAAATTTTGAGTTTCTCGAGCGTTTCTTACCTCCAAACTGCCATATCTCGCGCACGGATTGACCAATCCGCAAAATTTCTGTTGCATCTGAAAGTAGAAACTCGCCCGATTAGAACGGTATGTGTACTTTCCCCCCAGGCCGTTCCAGTTATTCGTTTCGAGCATCAGAACTGCGAAAATGTTGAGTTTCTCATCCGCTTCTTACCTCCAAACTGCCATATCTGGCGAACGGATGGACCAATCCGCAAAATTTCTGTTGCATCTGAAAGCAGAAACTCGCCCGATTACAACGGTAGGCGTACTTTTTCCCTAGGCCGTTCTAGTTATTCGTTCCGAGCATCAGAACTGCGAAAATTTTGAGTTTCTCAAGCGTTTCTTACCTCCAAACTGCCATATCTCGCGAACGGATTGACCAATCCGCAAAATTTCTGTTGCATCTGAAAGTAGAAACCCGCCCGATCACAACGGTATGAGTACATTTCCCCTAGGCCGTTCTAGTTATGCTTGTCGAGCATCAGAACTGTGAACATTTTGAGTTTCTCAACCGTTTCTTACCTCCAAACTACCATATCTCGCGAACGGATTGACCGATCCGCAAAATTTCTGTTGCATCTGAAAGTAGAAACTCGCTCGATTACAAAGGTATGTGTACTTTTCCCCTAGGCCGTTCCAGTTATTCGTTTCGAGAATCAGAACTGCGAAAATTTTGAGTTTCTCAACCGTTTCTTACCTCCAAACTGCCCTGTCTCGCGAACGGATTGACCAATCCGCAAAATTTCTGTTGCATCTGAAAGTAGAAACTCGCCCGATTACAACGGTATGCATACTTTTCCCCTAGGCCGTTCTAGTTATGCTTGTCGAGCATCAGAACTGCGAAAATTTTGAGTTTCTCAAGCGGTTCTTACCTCCAAACTGCCATATCTCGCGAACGGATTGACCAATACGCAAAATTTCTGTTGCATCTGAAAGTAGAAACCCGCCCGATTACAACGGTGTGTGTAGTCTTCCCCTCGGCCGTTCTAGTTATTCGTTTCGAGAATCAGAACTGCGAATATTTTGAGTTTCTCAAGCGTTTCTTACATACAAACTGCCATATCTCGCGAACGGATTGACCAATCCGCAAAATTTCTGTGACATCTGAAAGTAGAAACTCGCCCAATTACAACGGTATGTGTACTTTTCCCCTAGGCCATTCTAGTTATTCGTTTCGAGCATCAAAACTGCGAAAATTTTGAGTTTCTCGAGCGTTTCTTACCTCCAAACTGCCATATCTCGCGCACGGATTGACCAATCCGCAAAATTTCTGTTGCATCTGAAAGTAGAAACTCGCCCGATTACAACGGTATGTGCACTTTTCCCCTGGGCCGTTCCAGTTATTCGTTTCGAGCATCAGAACTGCGAAAATGTTGAGTTTCTCAACCGCTTCTTACCTCCAAACTGCCATATCTCGCGAACGGACTGACCAATCCGCAAAATTTCTGTTGCGTCTGAAAGTAGAAACTCGCCCGATCACAACGGTATGAGTACATTTCCCCTAGGCCGTTCTAGTTATTCGTCTCGAGCATCAGAACTGCCAAACTTTTGAGTTTCTCAAGCGTTTCTTACCTCCAAACTGCCATATCTCGCGAACGGATTGACCAATCCGCAAAATTTCTGTTACATCTGAAAGTAGAAACCCGCCCGATTACAACGGTATGTGTAGTCTTCCCCTAGGCCGTTCTAGTTATTCGTCTCGAGCATCAGAACTGCGAAAATTTTGAGTTTCTCAAGCGTTTCCTACCTCCAAACTGCCATATCTCGCGAACGGATTGACCAATCCGCAAAATTTCTGTTGCATCTGAAAGTAGAAACCCGCCCGATTACAACGGT
This sequence comes from Ptiloglossa arizonensis, assembly GCF_051014685.1. Classification (NCBI taxonomy): domain Eukaryota; kingdom Metazoa; phylum Arthropoda; class Insecta; order Hymenoptera; family Colletidae; genus Ptiloglossa; species Ptiloglossa arizonensis. The sequence continues at coordinate 1,560,356 of NW_027478421.1, read as the reverse complement.
ATGTGTACTTTTCCCCTAGGCCGTTCTAGTTATTCGTTTCGAGCATCAGAACTGCGAAAATTTTGAGTTTCTCAAGCGTTTCTTACCTCCAAACTGCCATATCTCGCGAAAGGATTGACCAATCGGCAAAATTTCTGTTGCATCTGAAAGTAGAAACTCGCCCGATTACAACGATATGAGTACTTTTCCCCTAGCCCGTTCTGGTTATTCGTTTCGAGCATCAGAACTGCGAAAATTTTGGGTTTCTCAAGCGTTTCTTACCTCCAAACTGCCATATCTCGAGAAAGGATTGACCAATCCGCAAAATTTCTGTCGCATCTGAAAGTAGAAACTCGCCCGATCACAACGGTATGAGTACATTTCCCCTAGGCCGTTCCAGTTATGCTTGTCGAGCATCAGAACTGTGAACATTTTGAGCTTCTCAACCGTTTCTTACATCCAAACTGCCATATCTCGCGAACGGATTGACGGATCCGCAAAATTTCTGTTGCATCTGAAAGTACAAACTCGCGCGATTACAACGGTATGTGTACTTTTCCCCTAGGCCGTTCCAGTTATTCGTTTCGAGCATCAGAACTGCGAAAATTTTGAGTTTCTCAACCGTTTCTTACCTCCAAACTGCCCTATCTCGCCAACGGATTGACCAATCCGCAAAATTTCTGTTGCATCTGAAAGTAGAAACTCGCCCGATTACAACGGTATGCGTACTTTTCCCCTAGGCCGTTCTAGTTATGCTTGTCGAGCATCAGAACTGCGAAAATTTTGAGTTTCTCAAGCGTTTCTTACCTACAAACTCCCATTTCTCGCGAACAGCATGACCAATCCGCAAAATTCCTGTTGCATCTGAAAGTAGAAACTCGCCCGATTACAACGGTATGCGTACTTTTTCCCTAGGCCGTTCTAGTTATTCGTTTCGAGCATCAGAACTGCGAAAATTTTGAGTTTCTCAAGCGTTTCTTACCTCCAAACTGCCATATCTCGCGAACGGATTGACCAATCCGCAAAATTTCTGTTGCATCTGAAAGTAGAAACCCGCCCGATTACAACGGTATGTGTAGTCTTCCCCTAGGCCGTTCTAGTTATTGGTCTCGATCATCAGAACTGCGAAAATTTTGAGTTTCTCAAGCGTTTCTTACCTCAAAACTGCCATATCTCGCGAAAGGATTGACCAATCCGCAAAATTTCTGTTGCATCTGAAAGTAGAAACTCGCCCGATTACAACGATATGTGTACTTTTCCCCTAGCCCGTTCTGGTTATTCGTTTCGAGCATCAGAACTGCGAAAATTTTGGGTTTCTCAAGCGTTTCTTACCTCCAAACTGCCATATCTCGCGAACGGATCGACCAATCCGCAAAATTTCTGTTGCATCTGAAAGTAGAAACCCGCCCGATTACAACGGTATGTGTAGTCTTCCCCTAGGCCGTTCTAGTTATTCGTCTCGAGCATCAGAACTGCGAAAATTTTGAGTTTCTCAAGCGTTTCCTACCTCCAAACTGCCATATCTCGCGAACGGATTGACCAATCCGCAAAATTTCTGTTGCATCTGAAAGTAGAAACCCGCCCGATTACAACGGTATGTGTACTTTTCCCCTAGGCCGTTCTAGTTATTCGTTTCGAGCATCAGAACTGCGAAAATTTTGAGTTTCTCAAGCGTTTCTTACCTCCAAACTGCCATATCTCGCGAAAGGATTGACCAATCCGCAAAATTTCTGTTGCATCTGAAAGTAGAAACTCGCCCGATTACAACGATATGAGTACTTTTCCCCTAGCCCGTTCTGGTTATTCGTTTCGAGCATCAGAACTGCGAAAATTTTGGGTTTCTCAAGCGTTTCTTACCTCCAAACTGCCATATCTCGAGAAAGGATTGACCAATCCGCAAAATTTCTGTTGCATCTGAAAGTAGAAACTCGCCCGATCACAACGGTATGAGTACATTTCCCCTAGGCCGTTCCAGTTATGCTTGTCGAGCATCAGAACTGTGAACATTTTGAGCTTCTCAACCGTTTCTTACATCCAAACTGCCATATCTCGCGAACGGATTGACCGATCCGCAAAATTTCTGTTGCATCTGAAAGTACAAACTCGCGCTATTACAACGGTATGTGTACTTTTCCCCTAGGCCGTTCCAGTTATTCGTTTCGAGCATCAGAACTGCGAAAATTTTGAGTTTCTCAACCGTTTCTTACCTCCAAACTGCCCTATCTCGCGAACGGATTGACCAATCCGCAAAATTTCTGTTGCATCTGAAAGTAGAAACTCGCCCGATTACAACGGTATGCGTACTTTTCCCCTAGGCCGTTCTAGTTATGCTTGTCGAGCATCAGAACTGCGAAAATTTTGAGTTTCTCAAGCGTTTCTTACCTACAAACTCCCATTTCTCGCGAACAGCATGACCAATCCGCAAAATTCCTGTTGCATCTGAAAGTAGAAACTCGCCCGATTACAACGGTATGCGTACTTTTTCCCTAGGCCGTTCTAGTTATTCGTTTCGAGCATCAGAACTGCGAAAATTTTGAGTTTCTCAAGCGTTTCTTACCTCCAAACTGCCATATCTCGCGAACGGATTGACCAATCCGCAAAATTTCTGTTGCATCTGAAAGTAGAAACCCGCCCGATTACAACGGTATGTGTAGTCTTCCCCTAGGCCGTTCTAGTTATTGGTCTCGATCATCAGAACTGCGAAAATTTTGAGTTTCTCAAGCGTTTCTTACCTCCAAACTGCCATATCTCGCGAAAGGATTGACCAATCCGCAAAATTTCTGTTGCATCTGAAAGTAGAAACTCGCCCGATTACAACGATATGAGTACTTTTCCCCTAGCCCGTTCTGGTTATTCGTTTCGAGCATCAGAACTGCGAAAATTTTAGGTTTCTCAAGCGTTTCTTACCTCCAAACTGCCATATCTCGAGAACGGATTGACCAATCCGCAAAATTTCTGTTGCATCTGAAAGTAGAATCTCCCCGATCACAACGGTATGAGTACATTTCCCCGAGGCCGTTATAGTTATGCTTGTCTAGCATCAGAACTGTGAACATTTTGAGCTTCTCAACCGTTTCTTACATCCAAACTGCCATATCTCGCGAACGGATTGACCGATTGGCAAAATTTCCGTTGCATCTGAAAGTACAAACTCGCGCGATTACAACGGTATGTGTACTTTTCCCCTAGGCCGTTCCAGTTATTCGTTTCGAGCATCAGAACTGCGAAAATTTTGAGTTCCTCAACCGTTTCTTACATCCAAACTGCCATATCTCGCGAACGGATTGACTAATCCGCAAAATTTCTGTTGCATCTGAAAGTAGAAACCCGCCCGATCAAAACGGTATGAGTACATTTCCCCTAGGCCGTTCTAGTTATGCTTGTCGAGCATCAGAACTGTGAACATTTTGAGTTTCTCAACCGTTTCTTACCTCCAAACTACCATATCTCGCGAACGGATTGACCGATCCGCAAAATTTCTGTTGCATCTGAAAGTAGAAACTCGCCCGATTACAAAGGTATGTGTACTTTTCCCCTAGGCCGTTCCAGTTATTCGTTTCGAGCATCAGAACTGCGAAAATTTTGAGTTTCTCAACCGTTTCTTACCTCCAAACTGCCCTATCTCGCGAACGGATTGACCAATCCGCAAAATTTCTGTTGCATCTGAAAGTAGAAACTCGCCCGATTACAACGGTATGCGTACTTTTCCCCTAGGCCGTTCTAGTTATGCTTGTCGAGCATCAGAACTGCGAAAATTTTGAGTTTCTCAAGCGTTTCTTACCTCCAAACTGCCATATCTCGCGAACGGATTGACCAATACGCAAAATTTCTGTTGCATCTGAAAGTAGGAACCCGCCCGATTACAACGGTGTGTGTAGTCTTCCCCTCGGCCGTTCTAGTTATTCGTTTCGAGAATCAGAACTGCGAATATTTTGAGTTTCTCAAGCGTTTCTTACATGCAAACTGCCATATCTCGCGAACGGATTGACCAATCCGCAAAATTTCTGTGGCATCTGAAAGTAGAAACTCGCCCAATTACAACGGTATGTGTACTTTTCCCCTAGGCCATTCTAGTTATTCATTTCGAGCATCAAAACTGCGAAAATTTTGAGTTTCTCGAGCGTTTCTTACCTCCAAACTGCCATATCTCGCGCACGGATTGACCAATCCGCAAAATTTCTGTTGCATCTGAAAGTAGAAACTCGCCCAATTACAACGGTATGTGTACTTTTCCCCTAGGCCATTCTAGTTATTCATTTCGAGCATCAAAAATGCGAAAATTTTGAGTTTCTCGAGCGTTTCTTACCTCCAAACTGCCATATCTCGCGCACGGATTGACCAATCCGCAAAATTTCTGTTGCATCTGAAAGCAGAAACTCGCCCGATAACAACGATATGTGTACTTTTCCCCTAGGCCGTTCTAGTTATTCGTTTCGAGCATCAGAACTGCGAAAATTTTGAGTTTCTCAAGCGTTTCTTACCTCCAAACTGCCATATCTCGCGAAAGGATTGACCAATCCGCAAAATTTCTGTTGCATCTGAAAGTAGAAACTCGCCCGATTACAACGGTATGTGCACTTTTCCCCTAGGCCGTTCCAGTTATTCGTTTCGAGCATCAGAACTGCGAAAATGTTGAGTTTCTCAACCGCTTCTTACCTCCAAACTGCCATATCTCGCGAACGGATTGACCAATCCGCAAAATTTCTGTTGCATCTGAAAGTAGAAACTCGCCCGATCACAACGGTATGAGTACATTTCCCCTAGGCCGTTCCAGTTATTCGTTTCGAGCATCAGAACTGTGAACATTTTGAGCTTCTCAACCGTTTCTTACATCCAAACTGCCATATCTCGCGAAAGGATTGACCAATCCGCAAAATTTCTGTTGCATCTGAAAGTAGAAACTCGCCCGATTACAACGATATGAGTACTTTTCCCCTAGCCCGTTCTGGTTATTCGTTTCGAGCATCAGAACTGCGAAAATTTTGGGTTTCTCAAGCGTTTCTTACCTCCAAACTGCCATATCTCGAGAACGGATTGACCAATCCGCAAAATTTCTGTTGCATCTGAAAGTAGAATCCCGCCCGATTACAACGGTATGTGTACTTTTCCCCTAGGCCGTTCCAGTTATTCGTTTCGAGCATCAGAACTGCGAAAATTTTGAGTTTCTCAACCGTTTCTCACCTCCAAACTGCCATATCTCGCGAACGGATTGACCAATCCGCAAAATTTCTGTTGCATCTGAAAGTAGAAACTCGCCCGATTACAACGGTAGGCGTACTTTTCCCCTAGGCCGTTCTAGTTATGCTTGTCGAGCATCAGAACTGCGAAAATTTTGAGTTTCTCAAGCGTTTCTTACCTCCAAACTGCCATATCTCGCAAACGGATTGACCAATCCGCAAAATTTCTGTTGCATCTGAAAGTAGAAACCCGCCCGATTACAACGGTGTGTGTAGTCTTCCCCTAGGCCGTTCTAGTTATTCGTCTCGAGCATCAGAACTGCGAAACATTTGAGTTTCTCAAGCGTATCTTACCTCCAAAATGCCATATCTCGCGAACGGATTGACCAATCCGCAAAATTTCTGTTGCATCTGAAAGTAGAAACCCGCCCGATTACAACGGTATGTGTAGTCTTCCCCTAGGCCGTTCTAGTTATTGGTCTCGAGCATCAGAACTGCGAAAATTTTGAGTTTCTCAAGCGTTTCTTACCTCCAAACTGCCATATCTCGCGAAAGGATTGAACAATCCGCAAAATTTCTGTTGCATCTGAAAGTAGAAACTCGCCCGATCACAACGGTATGAGTACATTTCCCCTAGGCCGTTCCAGTTATGCTTGTCGAGCATCAGAACTGTGAATATTTTGAGCTTCTCAACCGTTTCTTACATCCAAACTGCCATATCTCGCGAACGGATTGACCGATCCGCAAAATTTCTGTTGCATCTGAAAGTACAAACTCGCGCGATTACAACGGTATGTGTACTTTTCCCCTAGGCCGTTCCAGTTATTCGTTTCGAGCATCAGAACTGCGAAAATTTTGAGTTTCTCAACCGTTTCTTACCTCCAAACTGCCCTATCTCGCGAACGGATTGACCAATCCGCAAAATTTCTGTTGCATCTGAAAGTAGAATCTCCCCGATCACAACGGTATGAGTACATTTCCCCGAGGCCGTTATAGTTATGCTTGTCGAGCATCAGAACACTGAACATTTTGAGCTTCTCAACCGTTTCTTACATCCAAACTGCCATATCTCGCGAACGGATTGACCGATTGGCAAAATTTCCGTTGCACCTGAAAGTACAAACTCGCGCGATTACAACGGTATGAGTACATTTCCCCGAGGCCGTTCTAGTTATTCTTGTCGAGCATCAGAACTGTGAACATTTTGAGCTTCTCAACCGTTTCTTACCTCCAAACTGCCCTATCTCGCGAACGGATTGACCAATCCGCAAAATTTCTGTTGCATCTGAAAGTAGAAACTGGCCCGATTACAACGGTATGCGTACTTTTCCCCTAGGCCGTTCTAGTTATGCTTGTCGAGCATCAGAACTGCGAAAATTTTGAGTTTCTCAAGCGTTTCTTACCTCCAAACTGCCCTATCTCGCGAACGGATTGACCAATCCGCAAAATTTCTGTTGCATCTGAAAGTAGAAACTCGCCCGATTACAACGGTATGCGTACTTTTCCCCTAGGCCGTTCTAGTTATGCTTGTCGAGCATCAGAACTGCGAAAATTTTGAGTTTCTCAAGCGTTTCTTACCTACAAACTGCCATATCTCGCGAACGGATTGACCAATCCGCAAAATTTCTGTTGCATCTGAAAGTAGAAACCCGCCCGATTACAACGGTGTTTGTAGTCTTCCCCTAGGCCGTTCTAGTTATTCGTCTCGAGCATCAGAACTGCGAAACACTTGAGTTTCTCAAGCGTATCTTACCTCCAAACTGCCATATCTCGCGAACGGATTGACCAATCCGCAAAATTTCTGTTGCATCTGAACGTAGAAACCCGCCCGATTACAACGGTATGTGTAGTCTTCCACTAGGCCGTTCTAGTTATTGGTCTCGAGCATCAGAACTGCGAAAATTTTGAGTTTCTCAAGCGTTTCTTACCTCCAAACTGCCATATCTCGCGAAAGGATTGACCAATCCGCAAAATTTCTGTTGCATCTGAAAGTAGAAACTCGCCCGATTACAACGATATGAGTACTTTTCCCCTAGCCCGTTCTGGTTATTCGTTTCGAGCATCAGAACTGCGAAAATTTTGGGTTTCTCAAGCGTTTCTTACCTCCAAGCTGCCATATCTCGCGAAAGGATTGACCAATCCGCAAAATTTCTGTTGCATCTGAAAGTAGAAACTCGCCCGATTACAACGGTATGCGTACTTTTTCCCTAGGCCGTTCTAGTTATTCGTTTCGAGCATCAGAACTGCGAAAATTTTGAGTTTCTCAAGCGTTTCTTACCTCCAAACTGCCATATCTCGCGAACGGATTGACCAATCCGCAAAATTTCTGTTGCATCTGAAAGTAGAAACCCGCCCGATTACAACGGTATGTGTAGTCTTCCCCTAGGCCGTTCTAGTTATTGGTCTCGAGCATCAGAACTGCGAAAATTTTGAGTTTCTCAAGCGTTTCTTACCTACAAACTCCCATTTCTCGCGAACAGATTGACCAATCCGCAAAATTCCTGTTGCATCTGAATGTAGAAACTCGCCCGATTACAACGGTATGCGTCCTTTTTCCCTAGGCCGTTCTAGTTATTCGTTTCGAGCATCAGAACTGCGAAAATTTTGAGTTTCTCAAGCGTTTCTTACATCCAAACTGCCATATCTCGCGAACGGATTGACCAATCCGCAAAATTTCTGTTGCATCTGAAAGTAGAAACCCGCCCGATTACAACGGTGTGTGTAGTCTTCCCCTAGGCCGTTCTAGTTATTCGTCTCGAGCATCAGAACTGCGAAACATTTGACTTTCTCAAGCGTATCTTACCTCCAAACTGCCATATCTCGCGAACGGATTGACCAATCCGCAAAATTTCTGTTGCATCTGAAAGTAGAAACCCGCCCGATTACAACGGTGTGTGTAGTCTTCCCCTAGGCCGTTCTAGTTATTCGTCTCGAGCATCAGAACTGCGAAACATTTGACTTTCTCAAGCGTATCTTACCTCCAAACTGCCATATCTCGCGAACGGATTGACCAATCCGCAAAATTTCTGTTGCATCTGAAAGTAGAATCCCGCCCGATTACAACGGTATGAGTACTTTTCCCCTAGCCCGTTCTGGTTATTCGTTTCGAGCATCAGAACTGCGAAAATTTTGGGTTTCTCAAGCGTTTCTTACCTCCAAACTGCCATATCTCGAGAACGGATTGACCAATCCGCAAAATTTCTGTTGCATCTGAAAGTAGAATCTCGTCCGATCACAACGGTATGAGTACATTTCCCCGAGGCCGTTCTAGTTATGCTTGTCGAGCATCAGAACTGTGAACATTTTGAGCTTCTCAACCGTTTCTTACCTCCAAACTGCCCTATCTCGCGAACGGATTGGCCAATCCGCAAAATTTCTGTTGCATCTGAAAGTAGAAACTGGCCCGATTACAACGGTATGCGTACTTTTCCCCTAGGCCGTTCTAGTTATGCTTGTCGAGCATCAGAACTGCGAAAATTTTGAGTTTCTCAAGAGTTTCTTACCTCCAAACTGCCCTATCTCGCGAACGGATTGACCAATCCGCAAAATTTCTGTTGCATCTGAAAGTATAAACCCGCCCGATTACAACGGTGTTTGTAGTCTTCCCCTAGGCCGTTCTAGTTATTCGTCTCGAGCATCAGAACTGCGAAACATTTGAGTTTCTCAAGCGTATCTTACCTCCAAACTGCCATATCTCGCGAACGGATTGACCAATCCGCAAAATTTCTGTTGCATCTGAAAGTAGAAACCCGCCCGATTACAACGGTATGTGTAGTCTTCCCCTAGGCCGTTCTAGTTATTGGTCTCGAGCATCAGAACTGCGAAAATTTTGAGTTTCTCAAGCGTTTCTTACCTCCAAACTGCCATATCTCGCGAAAGGATTGACCAATCCGCAAAATTTCTGTTGCATCTGAAAGTAGAAACTCGCCCGATTACAACGGTATGCGTACTTTTTCCCTAGGCCGTTCTAGTTATTCGTTTCGAGCATCAGAACTGCGAAAATTTTGAGTTTCTCAAGCGTTTCTTACCTCCAAACTGCCATATCTCGCGAACGGATTGACCGATCCGCAAAATTTCTGTTGCATCTGAAGGTATAAACACGCCCGATTACAACGGTATGTGTACTTTTCCCCTAGGCCGTTCCAGTTATTCGTTTCGAGCATCAGAACTGCGAAAATTTTGTGTTTCTCAACCGTTTCTTACCTCCAAACTGCCCTATCTCACGAACGGATTGACCAATCCGCAAAATTTCTGTTGCATCTGAAAGTAGAAACCCGCCCGATTACAACGGTATGTGTAGTCTTCCCCTAGGCCGTTCTAGTTATTGGTCTCGAGCATCAGAACTTCGAAAATTTTGAGTTTCTCAAGCGTTTCTTACCTCCAAACTGCCATATCTCGCGAAAGGATTGACCAATCCGCAAAATTTCTGTTGCATCTGAAAGTAGAAACTCGCCCGATTAAAACGATATGAGTACTTTTCCCCTAGCCCGTTCTGGTTATTCTTTTCGAGCATCAGAACTGCGAAAATTTTGGGTTTCTCAAGCGTTTCTTACCTCCAAACTGCCATATCTCGAGAACGGATTGACCAATCCGCAAAATTTCTGTTGCATCTGAAAGTAGAATCTCGCCCGATCACAACGGTATGAGTACATTTCCCCGAGGCCGTTCTAGTTATGCTTGTCGAGCATCAGAACTGTGAACATTTTGAGCTTCTCAACCGTTTCTTACATCCAAACTGCCATATCTCGCGAACGGATTGACCGATCCGCAAAATTTCTGTTGCATCTGAAAGTACAAACTCGCTCGATTACAACGGTATGTGTACTTTTCCCCTAGGCCGTTCTAGTTATTCGTTTCGAGCATCAGAACTGCGAAGATTTTGAGTTTCTCAAGCGTTTCGTACCTCCAAACTGCCATATCTCGCGAACGGATTGACCAATCCGCAAAATTTCTGTTGCATCTGAGAGTAGAAGCCCGCCCGATTACAACGGTGTGTGTAGTCTTCCCCTAGGCCGTTCTAGTTATTCGTCTCGAGCATCAGAACTGCGAAACATTTGAGTTTCTCAAGCGTATCTTACCTCCAAACTGCCATATCTCGCGAACGGATTGACCAATCCGCAAAATTTCTGTTGCATCTGAAAGTAGAAACCCGCCCGATTACAGCGGTATGTGTAGTCTTCCCCTAGGCCGTTCTAGTTATTGGTCTCGAGCATCAGAACTGCGAAAATTTTGAGTTTCTCAAGCGTTTCTTACCTCCAAACTGCCATATCTCGCGAACGGATTGACCAATCCGCAAAATTTCTGTTGCATCTGAAAGTAGAAACCCGCCCGATTACAACGGTATGTGTAGTCTTCCCCTAGGCCGTTCTAGTTATTGGTCTCGAGCATCAGAACTGCGAAAATTTTGAGTTTCTCAAGCGTTTCTTACCTCCAAACTGCCATATCTCGCGAACGGATTGACCAATCCGCAAAATTTCTGTTGCATCTGAAAGTAGAAACTCGCCCGATTACAACGGTATGCGTACTTTTCCCCTAGGCCGTTCTAGTTATGCCTTTCGAGCATCAGAACTGCGAAAATTTTGAGTTTCTCAAGCGTTTCTTACCTACAAACTCCCATTTCTCGCGAACAGATTGACCAATCCGCAAAATTCCTGTTGCATCTGAAAGTAGAAACTCGCCCGATTACAACGGTATGCGTACTTTTTCCCTAGGCCGTTCTAGTTATTCGTTTCGAGCATCAGAACTGCGAAAATTTTGAGTTTCTCAAGCGTTTCTTACCTCCAAACTGCCATATCTCGCGAACGGATTGACCAATGCGCAAAATTTCTGTTGCATCTGAAAGTAGAAACCCGCCCGATTACAACGGTATGTGTAGTCTTCCACTAGGCCGTTCTAGTTATTGGTCCCGAGCATCAGAACTGCGAAAATTTTGAGTTTCTCAAGCGTTTCTTACCTCCAAACTGCCATATCTCGCGAAAGGATTGACCAATCCGCAAAATTTCTGTTGCATCTGAAAGTAGAAACTCGCCCGATTACAACGATATGAGTACTTTTCCCCTAGCCCGTTCTGGTTATTCGTTTCGAGCATCAGAACCGCGAAAATTTTGGGTTTCTCAAGCGTTTCTTACCTCCAAGCTGCCATATCTCGCGAACGGATTGACCGATCCGCAAAATTTCTGTTGCATCTGAAGGTAGAAACTCGCCCGATTACAACGGTATGTGTACTTTTCCCCTAGGCCGTTCCAGTTATTCGTTTCGAGCATCAGAACTGCGAAAATTTTGAGTTTCTCAACCGTTTCTTACCTCCAAACTGCCCTATCTCGCGAACGGATTGACCAATCCTCAAAATTTCTGTTGCATCTGAAAGTAGAAACCCGCCCGATTACAACGATATGAGTACTTTTCCCCTAGCCCGTTCTGGTTATTCGTTTCGAGCATCAGAACTGCGAAAATTTTGGGTTTCTCAAGCGTTTCTTACCTCCAAACTGCCATATCTCGAGAACGGATTGACCAATCCGCAAAATTTCTGTTGCATCTGAAAGTAGAATCTCGCCCGATCACAACGGTATGAGTACATTTCCCCGAGGCCGTTCTAGTTATGCTTGTCGAGCATCAGAACTGTGAACATTTTGAGCTTCTCAACCGTTTCTTACATCCAAACTGCCATATCTCGCGAACAGATTGACCGATTGGCAAAATTTCCGTTGCATCTGAAAGTACAAACTAGCGCGATTACAACGGTATGTGTACTTTTCCCCTAGGCCGTTCCAGTTATTCGTTTCGAGCATCAGAACTGCGAAAATTTTGAGTTTCTCAACCGTTTCTTACATCCAAACTGCCATATCTCGCGAACGGATTGACCAATCCGCAAAATTTCTGTTGCATCAGAAAGTAGAAACTCGCCCGATTACAACGATATGAGTACTTTTCCCCTAGCCCGTTCTGGTTATTCGTTTCGAGCATCAGAACTGCGAAAATTTTGAGTTTCTCAACCGTTTCTTACCTCCAAACTGCCCTATCTCGCGAACGGATTGACCAGTCCGCAAAATTTCTGTTGCATCTGAAAGTAGAAACCCGCCCGATTACAACGGTATGTGTAGTCTTCCCCTAGGCCGTTCTAGTTATTCGTCTCGAGCATCAGAACTGCGAAACTTTTGAGTTTCTCAAGCGTTTCTTAACTTCAAACTGCCATATCTCGCGAACGGATTGACCGATCCGCAAAATTTCTGTTGCATCTGAAAGTAGAAACTCGCCCGATTACAACGGTATGTGTACTTTTCCCCTAGGCCGATACAGTTATTCGTTTCGAGCATCAGAACTGCGAAAATTTTGAGTTTCTCAACCGTTTCTTACCTCCAAACTGCCCTATCTCGCGAACGGATTGACCAATCCGCAAAATTTCTGTTGCATCTGAAAGTAGAAACCCGCTCGATTACAACGGTATGTGTAGTCTTCCCCTAGGCCGTTCTAGTTATTCGTCTCGAGCATCAGAACTGCGAAACTTTTGAGTTTCTCAAGCGTTTCTTAACTTCAAACTGCCATATCTCGCGAACGGATTGACCGATCCGCAAAATTTCTGTAGCATCTGAAAGTAGAAACTCGCCCGATTACAACGATATGAGTACTTTTCCCCTAGCCCGTTCTGGTTATTCGTTTCGAGCATCAGAACTGCGAAAATTTTGGGTTTCTCAAGCGTTTCTTACCTCCAAACTGCCATATCTCGAGAACGGATTGACCAATCCGCAAAATTTCTGTTGCATCTGAAAGTAGAATCTCGCCCGATCACAACGGTCTGAGTACATTTCCCCGAGGCCGTTCTAGTTATGCTTGTCGAGCATCAGAACTGTGAACAGTTTGAGCTTCTCAACCGTTTCTTACATCCAAACTGCCATATCTCGCGAACAGATTGACCGATTGGCAAAATTTCCGTTGCATCTGAAAGTACAAACTAGCGCGATTACAACGGTATGTGTACTTTTCCCCTAGGCCGTTCCAGTTATTCGTTTCGAGCATCAGAACTGCGAAAATTTTGAGTTTCTCAACCGTTTCTTACATCCAAACTGCCATATCTCGCGAACGGATTGACCAATCCGCAAAATTTCTGTTGCATCAGAAAGTAGAAACTCGCCCGATTACAACGATATGAGTACTTTTCCCCTAGCCCGTTCTGGTTATTCGTTTCGAGCATCAGAACTGCGAAAATTTTGAGTTTCTCAACCGTTTCTTACCTCCAAACTGCCCTATCTCGCGAACGGATTGACCAATCCGCAAAATTTCTGTTGCATCTGAAAGTAGAAACCCGCCCGATTACAACGGTATGTGTAGTCTTCCCCTAGGCCGTTCTAGTTATTCGTCTCGAGCATCAGAACTGCGAAACTTTTGAGTTTCTCAAGCGTTTCTTAACTTCAAACTGCCATATCTCGCGAACGGATTGACCGATCCGCAATATTTCTGTTGCATCTGAAAGTAGAAACTCGCCCGATTACAACGGTATGTGTACTTTTCCCCTAGGCCGATACAGTTATTCGTTTCGAGCATCAGAACTGCGAAAATTTTGAGTTTCTCAACCGTTTCTTACCTCCAAACTGCCCTATCTCGCGAACGGATTGACCAATCCGCAAAATTTCTGTTGCATCTGAAAGTAGAAACCCGCCCGATTACAACGGTATGTGTAGTCTTCCCCTAGGCCGTTCTAGTTATTCGTCTCGAGCATCAGAACTGCGAAACTTTTGAGTTTCTCAAGCGTTTCTTAACTTCAAACTGCCATATCTCGCGAACGGATTGACCGATCCGCAAAATTTCTGTTGCATCTGAAAGTAGAAACTCGCCCGATTACAACGGTATGTGTACTTTTCCCCTAGGCCGATACAGTTATTCCTTTCGAGCATCAGAACTGCGAAAATTTTGAGTTTCTCAACCGTTTCTTACCTCCAAACTGCCATATCTCGCGAACGGATTGACCAATCCGCAAAATTTCTGTTGCATCTGAAAGTAGAAACCCGCCCGATTACAACGGTATGTGTAGTCTTCCCCTAGGCCGTTCTAGTTATTGGTCTCGAGCATCAGAACTGCGAAAATTTTGAGTTTCTCAAGCGTTTCTTACCTCCAAACTGCCATATCTCGCGAAAGGATTGACCAATCCGCAAAATTTCTGTTGCATCTGAAAGTAGAATCTCGCCCGATCACAACGGTATGAGTACATTTCCCCGAGGCCGTTATAGTTATGCTTGTCGAGCATCAGAACTGTGAACATTTTGAGCTTCTCAACCGTTTCTTACCTCCAAACTGCCCTATCTCGCGAACGGATTGACCAGTCCGCAAAATTTCTGTTGCATCTGAAAGTAGAAACCCGCCCGATTACAACGGTATGTGTAGTCTTCCCCTAGGCCGTTCTAGTTATTCGTCTCGAGCATCAGAACTGCGAAACTTTTGAGTTTCTCAAGCGTTTCTTAACTTCAAACTGCCATATCTCGCGAACGGATTGACCGATCCGCAAAATTTCTGTTGCATCTGAAAGTAGAAACTCGCCCGATTACAACGGTATGTGTACTTTTCCCCTAGGCCGATACAGTTATTCGTTTCGAGCATCAGAACTGCGAAAATTTTGAGTTTCTCAACCGTTTCTTACCTCCAAACTGCCCTATCTCGCGAACGGATTGACCAATCCGCAAAATTTCTGTTGCATCTGAAAGTAGAAACCCGCCCGATTACAACGGTATGTGTAGTCTTCCCCTAGGCCGTTCTAGTTATTCGTCTCGAGCATCAGAACTGCGAAACTTTTGAGTTTCTCAAGCGTTTCTTAACTTCAAACTGCCATATCTCGCGAACGGATTGACCGATCCGCAAAATTTCTGTAGCATCTGAAAGTAGAAACTCGCCCGATTACAACGATATGAGTACTTTTCCCCTAGCCCGTTCTGGTTATTCGTTTCGAGCATCAGAACTGCGAAAATTTTGGGTTTCTCAAGCGTTTCTTACCTCCAAACTGCCATATCTCGAGAACGGATTGACCAATCCGCAAAATTTCTGTTGCATCTGAAAGTAGAATCTCGCCCGATCACAACGGTATGAGTACATTTCCCCGAGGCCGTTCTAGTTATGCTTGTCGAGCATCAGAACTGTGAACAGTTTGAGCTTCTCAACCGTTTCTTACATCCAAACTGCCATATCTCGCGAACAGATTGACCGATTGGCAAAATTTCCGTTGCATCTGAAAGTACAAACTAGCGCGATTACAACGGTATGTGTACTTTTCCCCTAGGCCGTTCCAGTTATTCGTTTCGAGCATCAGAACTGCGAAAATTTTGAGTTTCTCAACCGTTTCTTACATCCAAACTGCCATATCTCGCGAACGGATTGACCAATCCGCAAAATTTCTGTTGCATCAGAAAGTAGAAACTCGCCCGATTACAACGATATGAGTACTTTTCCCCTAGCCCGTTCTGGTTATTCGTTTCGAGCATCAGAACTGCGAAAATTTTGAGTTTCTCAACCGTTTCTTACCTCCAAACTGCCCTATCTCGCGAACGGATTGACCAATCCGCAAAATTTCTGTTGCATCTGAAAGTAGAAACCCGCCCGATTACAACGGTATGTGTAGTCTTCCCCTAGGCCGTTCTAGTTATTCGTCTCGAGCATCAGAACTGCGAAACTTTTGAGTTTCTCAAGCGTTTCTTAACTTCAAACTGCCATATCTCGCGAACGGATTGACCGATCCGCAATATTTCTGTTGCATCTGAAAGTAGAAACTCGCCCGATTACAACGGTATGTGTACTTTTCCCCTAGGCCGATACAGTTATTCGTTTCGAGCATCAGAACTGCGAAAATTTTGAGTTTCTCAACCGTTTCTTACCTCCAAACTGCCCTATCTCGCGAACGGATTGACCAATCCGCAAAATTTCTGTTGCATCTGAAAGTAGAAACCCGCCCGATTACAACGGTATGTGTAGTCTTCCCCTAGGCCGTTCTAGTTATTCGTCTCGAGCATCAGAACTGCGAAACTTTTGAGTTTCTCAAGCGTTTCTTAACTTCAAACTGCCATATCTCGCGAACGGATTGACCGATCCGCAAAATTTCTGTTGCATCTGAAAGTAGAAACTCGCCCGATTACAACGGTATGTGTACTTTTCCCCTAGGCCGATACAGTTATTCCTTTCGAGCATCAGAACTGCGAAAATTTTGAGTTTCTCAACCGTTTCTTACCTCCAAACTGCCATATCTCGCGAACGGATTGACCAATCCGCAAAATTTCTGTTGCATCTGAAAGTAGAAACCCGCCCGATTACAACGGTATGTGTAGTCTTCCCCTAGGCCGTTCTAGTTATTGGTCTCGAGCATCAGAACTGCGAAAATTTTGAGTTTCTCAAGCGTTTCTTACCTCCAAACTGCCATATCTCGCGAAAGGATTGACCAATCCGCAAAATTTCTGTTGCATCTGAAAGTAGAATCTCGCCCGATCACAACGGTATGAGTACATTTCCCCGAGGCCGTTATAGTTATGCTTGTCGAGCATCAGAACTGTGAACATTTTGAGCTTCTCAACCGTTTCTTACATCCAAACTGCCATATCTCGCGAACGGATTGACCGATCCGCAAAATTTCTGTTGCATCTGAAAGTACAAACTCGCCCGATTACAACGGTATGCGTAGTCTTCCCCTAGGCCGTTCTAGTTATTCGTCTCGAGCACCAGAACTGCGAAAATTTTGAGTTTCTCAAGCGTTTCTTACCTCCAAACTGCCATATCTGGCGAACGGATTGACCAATCCGCAAAATTTCTGTTGCATCTGAAAGTAGAAACCCGCCCGTTTACAACGGTGTGTGTAGTGTTCCCCTAGGCCGTTCTAGTTATTCGTCTCGAGCATCAGAACTGCGAAACATTTGAGTTTCTCAAGCGTTTCTTACCTCCAAACTGCCATATCTCGCGAAAGGATTGACCAATCCGCAAAATTTCTGTTGCATCTGAAAGTAGAAACTCGCCCGATTACAACGGTATGTGCGCTTTTCCCCTAGGCCGTTCCAGTTATTCGTTTCGAGCATTAGAACTGCGAAAATGTGAGTTTCTCAACCGCTTCTTACCTCCAAACTGCCATATCTCGCGAACGGATTGACCAATCCGCAAAGTTTCTGTTGCACCGGAAAGTAGAAACCCGCCCGATTACAACGGTGTGTGTAGTCTTCCCCTAGGCCGTTCTAGTTATTCGTCTCGAGCATCAGAACTGCGAAAATTTTGAGTTTCTCAAGCGTTTCCTACCTCCAAACTGCCATATCTCGCGAACTGATTGACCAATCCCCAAAATTTCTGTTGCATCTGAAAGTAGAAACTCGCCCGATTACAACGGTATGCGTACTTTTCCCCAAGGCCGTTCTAGTTATGCTTGTCGAGCATCAGAACTGCGAAAATTTTGAGTTTCTCAAGCGTTTCTTACCTCCAAACTGCCATATCTCGCGCACGGATTGACCAATCCGCTAAATTTCTGTTGCATCTGAAAGTAGAAACCCGCCCGTTTACAACGGTGTGTGTAGTGTTCCCCTAGGCCGTTCTAGTTATTCGTCTCGAGCATCAGAACTGCGAAACATTTGAGTTTCTCAAGCGTTTCTTACCTCCAAACTGCCATATCTCGCGAAAGGATTGACCAATCCGCAAAATTTCTGTTGCATCTGAAAGTAGAAACTCGCCCGATTACAACGGTATGTGCACTTTTCCCCTAGGCCGTTCCAGTTATTCGTTTCGAGCATTAGAACTGCGAAAATGTGAGTTTCTCAACCGCTTCTTACCTCCAAACTGCCATATCTCGCGAACGGATTGACCAATCCGCAAAGTTTCTGTTGCACCTGAAAGTAGAAACCCGCCCGATTACAACGGTGAGTGTAGTCTTCCCCCAGGTCGTTCTAGTTATTCGTCTCGAGCATCAGAACTGCGAAACATTTGAGTTTCTCAAGCGTTTCTTACCTCCAAACAGCCATATCTCGCGAAAGGATTGACCAATCCGCAAAATTTCTGTTGCATCTGAAAGTAGAAACTCGCCCGATTACAACGATATGAGTGCTTTTCCCCTAAGCCGTTCTGGTTATTCGTTTCGAACATCAGAACTGCGAAAATTTTGAGTTTCTCAAGCGTTTCTTACCTCCAAACTGCCATATCTCGCGAAAGGATTGACCAATCCGCAAAATTTCTGTTGCATCTGAAAGTAGAATCTCGCCCGATCACAACGGTGTGTGTAGTCTTCCCCTAGGCCGTTCTAGTTATTCGTCTCGAGCATCAGAACTGCGAAACATTTGACTTTCTCAAGCGTATCTTACCTCCAAACTGCCATATCTCGCGAACGGATTGACCAATCCGCAAAATTTCTGTTGCATCTGAAAGTAGAATCCCGCCCGATTACAACGGTATGAGTACTTTTCCCCTAGCCCGTTCTGGTTATTCGTTTCGAGCATCAGAACTGCGAAAATTTTGAGTTTCTCAAGCGTTTCTTACATCCAAACTCCCATATCTCGCGCACGGATTGACCAATCCGCAAAATTTCTGTTGCATCTGAAAGTACAAACTCGTGCGATTACAACGGTATGTGTACTTTTCCCCTAGGCCGTTCTAGTTATTCGTTTCGAGCATCAGAACTGCGAAAATTTTGAGTTTCTCAAGCGTTTCTTACCTCCAAACAGCCATATCTCGCGAAAGGATTGACCAATCCGCAAAATTTCTGTTGCATCTGAAAGTAGAAACTCGCCCGATTACAACGATATGAGTGCTTTTCCCCTAAGCCGTTCTGGTTATTCGTTTCGAACATCAGAACTGCGAAAATTTTGAGTTTCTCAAGCGTTTCTTACCTCCAAACTGCCATATCTCGCGAAAGGATTGACCAATCCGCAAAATTTCTGTTGCATCTGAAAGTAGAATCTCGCCCGATCACAACGGTGTGTGTAGTCTTCCCCTAGGCCGTTCTAGTTATTCGTCTCGAGCATCAGAACTGCGAAACATTTGACTTTCTCAAGCGTATCTTACCTCCAAACTGCCATATCTCGCGAACGGATTGACCAATCCGCAAAATTTCTGTTGCATCTGAAAGTAGAATCCCGCCCGATTACAACGGTATGAGTACTTTTCCCCTAGCCCGTTCTGGTTATTCGTTTCGAGCATCAGAACTGCGAAAATTTTGGGTTTCTCAAGCGTTTCTTACCTCCAAACTGCCATATCTCGAGAACGGATTGACCAATCCGCAAAATTTCTGTTGCATCTGAAAGTAGAATCTCGTCCGATCACAACGGTATGAGTACATTTCCCCGAGGCCGTTATAGTTATGCTTGTCGAGCATCAGAACTGTGAACATTTTGAGCTTCTCAACCGTTTCTTACATCCAAACTGCCATATCTCGCGAACGGATTGACCGATCCGCAAAATTTCTGTTGCATCTGAAAGTACAAACTCGCCCGATTACAACGGTATGTGTACTTTTCCCCTAGGCCGATCCAGTTATTCCTTTCAAGCATCAGAACTGCGAAAATTTTGAGTTTCTCAAGCGTTTCTTACCTCCAAACTGCCCTATCTCGCGAACGGATTGACCAATCCGCAAAATTTCTGTTGCATCTGAAAGTAGAAACTCGCCCGATTACAACGGTATGCCTACTTTTCCCCTAGGCCGTTCTAGTCATGCTTGTCGAGCATCAGAACTGCGAAAATTTTGAGTTTCTCAAGCGTTTCTTACCTACAAACTCCCATATCTCGCGATCAGATTGACCAATCCGCAAAATTCCTGTTGCATCTGAAAGTAGAAACTCGCCCGATTACAACGGTATGTGCACTTTTCCCCTAGGCCGTTCCAGTTATTCGTCTCGAGCATCAGAACTGCGAAACATTTGAGTTTCTCAAGCGTTTCTTACCTCCAAACTGCCATATCTCGCGAACGGATTGACCAATCCGCAAAATTTCTGTTGCATCTGAAAGTAGAAACTCGCCCGATTACAACGGTATGCGTACTTTTCCCCTAGCCCGTTCTGGTTATTCGTTTCGAGCATCAGAACTGCGAAAATTTTGAGTTTCTCAAGCGTTTCCTACCTCCAAACTGCCATATCTCGCGAACTGAATGACCAATCCGCAAAATTTCTGTTGCATCTGAAAGCAGAAAGTCGCCCGATTACAAAGGTATGTGCACTTTTCCCCTAGGCCGTTTTAGTTATTCGTTTCGAGCATCAGAACTGCGAAAATTTTGAGTTTCTCAAGCGTTTCTTACCTCCAAACTGCCATATCTCGAGAACGGATTGACCAATCCGCAAAATTTCTGTTGCATCTGAAAGTAGAAACTCGCCCGATTACAACGGTATGTGTACTTTTCCCCTAGGCCGTTCCAGTTATTCGTTTCGAGCATCAGAACTGCGAAAATGTTGAGTTTCTCAACCGCTTCTTACCTCCAAACTGCCATATCTCGCGATCAGATTGACCAATCCGCAAAATTCCTGTTGCATCTGAAAGTAGAAACTCGCCCGATTACAACGGTATGTGCACTTTTCCCCTAGGCCGTTCCAGTTATTCGTCTCGAGCATCAGAACTGCGAAACATTTGAGTTTCTCAAGCGTTTCTTACCTCCAAACTGCCATATCTCGCGATCAGATTGACCAATCCGCAAAATTCCTGTTGCATCTGAAAGTAGAATCTCGCCCGATCACAACGGTGTGTGTAGTCTTCCCCTAGGCCGTTCTAGTTATTCGTTTCGAGCATCAGAACTGCGAAAATTTTGAGTTTCTCAAGCGTTTCTTACCTCCAAACAGCCATATCTCGCGAAAGGATTGACCAATCCGCAAAATTTCTGTTGCATCTGAAAGTAGAATCCCGCCCGATTACAACGGTATGAGTACTTTTCCCCTAGCCCGTTCTGGTTATTCGTTTCGAGCATCAGAACTGCGAAAATTTTGAGTTTCTCAAGCGTTTCCTACCTCCAAACTGCCATATCTCGCGAACTGAATGACCAATCCCCAAAATTTCTGTTTGCATCTGAAAGTAGAAACTCGCCCGATTACAACGGTATGCGTACTTTTCCCCAAGGCCGTTCTAGTTATGCTTGTCGAGCATCAGAACTGCGAAAATTTTGAGTTTCTCAAGCGTTTCTTACCTCCAAACTGCCATATCTGGCGAACGGATAGACCAATCCGCTAAATTTCTGTTGCATCTGAAAGTAGAAACCCGCCCGTTTACAACGGTGTGCGTAGTGTTCCCCTAGGCCGTTCTAGTTATTCGTCTCGAGCATCAGAACTGCGAAAATTTTGAGTTTCTCAAGCGTTTCCTACCTCCAAACTGCCATATCTCGCGAAAGGATTGACCAATCCGCAAAATTTCTGTTGCATCTGAAAGTAGAAACTCGCCCGATTACAACGGTATGTGCACTTTTCCCCTAGGCCGTTCCAGTTATTCGTCTCGAGCATCAGAACTGCGAAACATTTGAGTTTCTCAAGCGTTTCTTACCTCCAAACTGCCATATCTCGCGAACGGATTGACCAATCCGCAAAATTTCTGTTGCACCTGAAAGTAGAAACCCGCCCGATTACAACGGTGGGTGTAGTCTTCCCCCAGGCCGTTCTAGTTATTCGTCTCGAGCATCAGAACTGCGAAAATTTTGAGTTTCTCAACCGCTTCTTACCTCCAAACTGCCATATCTCGCGAACGGATTGACCAATCCGCAAAATTTCTGTTGCATCTGAAAGTAGAAACTCGCCCGATCACAACGGTATGAGTACATTTCCCCTAGGCCGTTCCAGTTATTCATTTCGAGCATCAGAACTGCGAAAATTTTGAGTTTCTCAACCGTTTCTTACCTCCAAACTGCCCTATCTCGCGAACGGATTGACCAATCCGCAAAATTTCTGTTGCATCTGAAAGTAGAAACTCGCCCGATTACAACGGTATGCGTACTTTTCCCCTAGGCCGTTCTAGTTATGCTTGTCGAGCATCAGTACTGCGAAAATTTTGAGTTTCTCAAGCGTTTCTTACCTACAAACTCCCATTTCTCGCGAACAGATTGACCAATCCGCAAAATTCCTGTTGCATCTGAAAGTAGAAACTCGCCCGATTACAACGGTATGCGTACTTTTTCCCTAGGCCGTTCTAGTTATTCGTTTCGAGCATCAGAACTGCGAAAATTTTGAGTTTCTCAAGCGTTTCTTACCTCCAAACTGCCATATCTCGCGAACGGATTGACCAATCCGCAAAATTTCTGTTGCATCTGAAAGTAAAAACCCGCCCGATTACAACGGTGTGTGTAGTCTTCCCCTAGGCCGTTCTAGTTATTCGTCTCGAGCATCAGAACTGCGAAACATTTGAGTTTCTCAAGCGTATCTTACCTCCAAACTGCCATATCTCGCGAACGGATTGACAAATCCGCAAAATTTCTGTTGCATCTGAAAGCAGAAAGTCGCCCGATTACAAAGGTATGTGCACTTTTCCCCTAGGCCGTTTTAGTTATTCGTTTCGAGCATCAGAACTGCGAAAATTTTGAGTTTCTCAAGCGTTTCTTACCTCCAAACTGCCATATCTCGAGAACGGATTGACCAATCCGCAAAATTTCTGTTGCATCTGAAAGTAGAAACTCGCCCGATTACAACGGTATGTGTACTTTTCCCCTAGGCCGTTCCAGTTATTCGTTTCGAGCATCAGAACTGCGAAAATGTTGAGTTTCTCAACCGCTTCTTACCTCCAAACTGCCATATCTCGCGAACGGATTGACCAATCCGCAAAATTTCTGTTGCATCTGAAAGTAGAAACTCGCCCGATTACAACGGTATGTGTACTTTTCCCCTAGGCCGTTCCAGTTATTCGTTTCGAGCATCAGAACTGCGAAAATGTTGAGTTTCTCAACCGCTTCTTACCTCCAAACTGCCATATCAGGCGAACGGATGGACCAATCCGCAAAATTTCTGTTGCATCTGAAAGCAGAAAGTCGCCCGATTACAAAGGTATGTGCACTTTTCCCCTAGGCCGTTTTAGTTATTCGTTTCGAGCATCAGAACTGCGAAAATTTTGAGTTTCTCAAGCGTTTCTTACATCCAAACTGCCATATCTCGCGAACGGATTGACCGATCCGCAAAATTTCTGTTGCATCTGAAAGTACAAACTCGCGCGATTACAACGGTATGTGCACTTTTCCCCTAGGCCGTTCCAGTTATTCATTTCGAGCATCAGAACTGCGAAAATTTTGAGTTTCTCAACCGTTTCTTACCTCCAAACTGCCCTATCTCGCGAACGGATTGACCAATCTGCAAAATTTCTGTTGCATCTGAAAGTAGAAACTCGCCCGATTACAACGGTATGCGTACTTTTCCCCTAGGCCGTTCTAGTTATGCTTGTCGAGCATCAGAACTGCGAAAATTTTGAGTTTCTCAAGCGTTTCTTACCTCCAAACTGCCATATCTGGCGAACGGATGGACCAATCCGCAAAATTTCTGTTGCATCTGAAAGCAGAAACTCGCCCGATTACAAAGGTATGTGTACTTTTCCCCTAGGCCGTTTTAGTTATTCGTTTCGAGCATCAGAACTGCGAAAATTTTGAGTTTCTCAAGCGTTTCTTACCTCCAAACTGCCATATCTCGCGAAAGGATTGACCAATCCGCAAAATTTCTGTTGCATCTGAAAGTAGAAACTCGCCCGATTACAACGATATGAGTACTTTTCCCCTAGGCCGTTCTGGTTATTCGTTTCGAGCATCAGAACTGCGAAAATTTTGGGTTTCTCAAGCGTTTCTTACCTCCAAACTGCCATATCTCGAGAACGGATTCACCAATCCGCAAAATTTCTGTTGCATCTGAAAGTAGAAACTCGCCCGATCACAACGGTATGAGTACATTTCCCCTAGGCCGTTCTAGTTATGCTTGTCGAGCATCAGAACTGTGAACATTTTGAGCTTCTCAACCGTTTCTTACATCCAAACTGCCATATCTCGCGAACGGATTGACCGATCCGCAAAATTTCTGTTGCATCTGAAAGTACAAACTCGCGCGATTACAACGGTATGTGCACTTTTCCCCTAGGCCGTTCCAGTTATTCATTTCGAGCATCAGAACTGCGAAAATTTTGAGTTTCTCAACCGTTTCTTACTTCCAAACTGCCCTATCTCGCGAACGGATTGACCAATCCGCAAAATTTCTGTTGCATCTGAAAGTAGAAACTCGCCCGATTACAACGGTATGCGTACTTTTCCCCTAGGCCGTTCTAGTTATGCTTGTCGAGCATCAGAACTGCGAAAATTTTGAGTTTCTCAAGCGTTTCTTACCTACAAACTCCCATTTCTCGCGAACAGATTGACCAATCCGCAAAATTCCTGTTGCATCTGAAAGTAGAAACTCGCCCGATTACAACGGTATGCGTACTTTTTCCCTAGGCCGTTCTAGTAATCCGTTTCGAGCATCAGAACTGCGAAAATTTTGAGTTTCTCAAGCGTTTCTTACCTCCAAACTGCCATATCTCGCGCACGGATTGACCAATCCGCAAAATTTCTGTTGCATCTGAAAGTAGAAACCCGCCCGATTACAACGGTGTGTGTAGTCTTCCCCTAGGCCGTTCTAGTTATTCGTCTCGAGCATCAGAACTGCGAAACATTTGAGTTTCTCAAGCGTATCTTAACTCCAAACTGCCATATCTCGCGAACGGATTGACCAATCCGCAAAATTTCTGTTGCATCTGAAAGTAGAAACTCGCCCGATTACAACGGTATGCGTACTTTTTCCCTAGGCCGTTCTAGTTATTCGTTTCGAGCATCAGAACTGCGAAAATTTTGAGTTTCTCGAGCGTTTCTTACCTCCAAACTGCCATATCTCGCGCACGGATTGACCAATCCGCAAAATTTCTGTTGCATCTGAAAGTAGAAACTCGCCCGATTACAACGGTATGTGTACTTTTCCCCTAGGCCGTTCCAGTTATTCGTTTCGAGCATCAGAACTGCGAAAATGTTGAGTTTCTCAACCGCTTCTTACCTCCAAACTGCCATATCTGGCGAACGGATGGACCAATCCGCAAAATTTCTGTTGCATCTGAAAGCAGAAACACTCCCGATTACAAAGGTATGTGTACTTTTCCCCTAGGCCGTTTTAGTTATTCGTTTCGAGCATCAGAACTGCGAAAATTATGAGTTTCTCAAGCGTTTCTTACCTCCAAACTGCCATATATCGCGAAAGGATTGACCAATCCGCAAAATTTCTGTTGCATCTGAAAGTAGAATCTCGCCCGATTACAACGGTATGAGTACTTTTTCCCTAGGCCGTTCTGGTTATTCGTTTCGAGCATCAGAACTGCGAAAATTTTGGGTTTCTCAAGCGTTTGTTACCTCCAAACCGCCATATCTCGCGAAAGGATTGACCAACCCGCATAATTTCTGTTGCATCTGAAAGTAGAAACCCGCCCGATTACAACGGTGTGTGTAGTCTTCCCCTAGGCCGTTCTAGTTGTTCGTCCCGAGCATCAGAATTGCGAAACATTTGAGTTTCTCAAGCGTTTCTTACCTCCAAACTGCCTTATCTCGCGAGCGGATTGCCCAATCCGCAAAATTTCTATTGCATCTGAAAGTAGAAACTCGCCCGATTACAACGGCATGCGCACTTTTCCCCTAGGCCGTTCTAGTTATGCTTGTCGAGCATCAGAACTGCGAAAATTTTGAGTTTCTCAAGCGTTTCTTACCTCCAAACTGCCATATCTCGCGAACGGATTGACCGATCCGCAAAATTTCTGTTGCATCTGAAAGTACAAACTCGCGCGATTACAACGGTATGTGTACTTTTCCCCTAGGCCGTTCCAGTTATTCGTTTCGAGCATCAGAACTGCGAAAATTTTGAGTTTCTCAACCGTTTCTTACCTCCAAACTGCCCTATCTCGCGAACGGATTGACCAATCCGCAAAATTTCTGTTGCATCTGAAAGTAGAAACTCGCCCGATTACAACGGTATGCGTACTTTTCCCCTAGGCCGTTCTAGTTATTCGTCTCGAGCATCAGAACTTCGAAAATATTGAGTTTCTCAAGCGTTTCTTACCTCCAAACTGCCATATCTCGCGAACGGATTGACTAATCCGCAAAATTTCTGTTGGATCTGAAAGTAGAAACTCGCCCGATTACAACGGTATGCGTACTGTTCCCCTAGGCCGTTCTGGTTATTCGTTTCGAGCATCAGAACTGCGAAAATTTTGAGTTTCTCAAGCGTTTCTTACCTCCAAACTGCCATATCTCGCGAAAGGATTGACCAATCCGCAAAATTTCTGTTGCATCTGAAAGTAGAAACTCGCCCGATTACAACGATATGAGTACTTTTCCCCTAGGCCGTTCTAGTTATGCTTGTCGAGCATCAGAACTGTGAACATTTTGAGCTTCTCAACCGTTTCTTACATCCAAACTGCCATATCTCGCGAACGGATTGACCGATCCGCAAAATTTCTGTTGCATCTGAAAGTACAAACTCGCGCGATTACAACGGTATGTGTGCTTTTCCCCTAGGCCGTTCCAGTTATTCATTTCGAGCATCAGAACTGCGAAAATGTTGAGTTTCTCAACCGCTTCTTACCTCCAAACTGCCATATCTGGCGAACGGATGGACCAATCCGCAAAATTTCTGTTGCATCTGAAAGCAGAAACACTCCCGATTACAAAGGTATGTGTACTTTTCCCCTAGGCCGTTTTAGTTATTCGTTTCGAGCATCAGAACTGCGAAAATTTTGAGTTTCTCAAGCGTTTCTTACCTCCAAACTGCCATATATCGCGAAAGGATTGACCAATCCGCAAAATTTCTGTTGCATCTGAAAGTAGAATCTCGCCCGATTACAACGGTATGAGTACTTCTCCCCTAGGCCGTTCTGGTTATTCGTTTCGAGCATCAGAACTGCGAAAATTTTGGGTTTCTCAAGCGTTTGTTACCTCCAAACCGCCATATCTCGCGAAAGGATTGACCAATCCGCATAATTTCTGTTGCATCTGAAAGTAGAAACCCGCCCGATTACAACGGTGTGTGTAGTCTTCCCCTAGGCCGTTCTAGTTGTTCGTCCCGAGCATCAGAATTGCGAAACATTTGAGTTTCTCAAGCGTTTCTTACCTCCAAACTGCCTTATCTCGCGAGCGGATTGCCCAATCCGCAAAATTTCTATTGCATCTGAAAGTAGAAACTCGCCCGATTACAACGGCATGCGCACTTTTCCCCTAGGCCGTTCTAGTTATGCTTGTCGAGCATCAGAACTGCGAAAATTTTGAGTTTCTCAAGCGTTTCTTACCTGCAAACTGCCATATCTCGCGAACGGATTGACCGATCCGCAAAATTTCTGTTGCATCTGAAAGTACAAACTCGCGCGATTACAACGGTATGTGTACTTTTCCCCTAGGCCGTTCCAGTTATTCGTTTCGAGCATCAGAACTGCGAAAATTTTGAGTTTCTCAACCGTTTCTTACCTCCAAACTGCCCTATCTCGCGAACGGATTGACCAATCCGCAAAATTTCTGTTGCATCTGAAAGTAGAAACTCGCCCGATTACAACGGTATGCGTACTTTTCCCCTAGGCCGTTCTAGTTATTCGTCTCGAGCATCAGAACTTCGAAAATTTTGAGTTTCTCAAGCGTTTCTTACCTCCAAACTGCCATATCTCGCGAACGGATTGACCAATCCGCAAAATTTCTGTTGGATCTGAAAGTAGAAACTCGCCCGATTACAACGGTATGCGTACTGTTCCCCTAGGCCGTTCTGGTTATTCGTTTCGAGCATCAGAACTGCGAAAATTTTGAGTTTCTCAAGCGTTTCTTACCTCCAAACTGCCATATCTCGCGAAAGGATTGACCAATCCGCAAAATTTCTGTTGCATCTGAAAGTAGAAACTCGCCCGATTACAACGGTATGAGTACATTTCCCCTAGGCCGTTCTAGTTATGCTTGTCGAGCATCAGAACTGTGAACATTTTGAGCTTCTCAACCGTTTCTTACATCCAAACTGCCATATCTCGCGAACCGATTGACCGATCCGCAAAATTTCTGTTGCATCTGAAAGTACAAACTCGCGCGATTACAACGGTATGTGTGCTTTTCCCCTAGGCCGTTCCAGTTATTCATTTCGAGCATCAGAACTGCGAAAATTTTGAGTTTCTCAAGCGTTTCTTACCTCCAAACTGCCATATCTCGAGAACGGATTGATCAATCCGCAAAATTTCTGTTGCATCTGAAAGTAGAAACTCGCCCGATCACAACGGTATGAGTACATTTCCCCTAGGCCGTTCTAGTTATGCTTGTCGAGCATCAGAACTGTGAACATTTTGAGCTTCTCAACCGTTTCTTACATCCAAACTGCCATATCTCGCGAACGGATTGACCGATCCGCAAAATTTCTGTTGCATCTGAAAGTACAAACTCGCCCGATTACAACGGCATGCGCACTTTTCCCCTAGGCCGTTCTAGTTATGCTTGTCGAGCATCAGAACTGCGAAAATTTTGAGTTTCTCAAGCGTTTCTTACCTCCAAACTGCCATATCTCGCGAACGGATTGACCGATCCGCAAAATTTCTGTTGCATCTGAAAGTACAAACTCGCGCGATTACAACGGTATGTGTACTATTCCCCTAGGCCGTTCCAGTTATTCGTTTCGAGCATCAGAACTGCGAAAATTTTGAGTTTCTCAACCGTTTCTTACCTCCAAACTGCCCTATCTCGCGAACGGATTGACCAATCCGCAAAATTTCTGTTGCATCTGAAAGTAGAAACTCGCCCGATTACAACGGTATGCGTACTTTTCCCCTAGGCCGTTCTAGTTATTCGTCTCGAGCATCAGAACTTCGAAAATTTTGAGTTTCTCAAGCGTTTCTTACCTCCAAACTGCCATATCTCGCGAACGGATTGACCAATCCGCAAAATTTCTGTAGGATCTGAAAGTAGAAACTCGCCCGATTACAACGGTATGCGTACTGTTCCCCTAGGCCGTTCTGGTTATTCGTTTCGAGCATCAGAACTGCGAAAATTTTGAGTTTCTCAAGCGTTTCTTACCTCCAAACTGCCATATCTCGCGAAGGGATTGACCAATCCGCAAAATTTCTGTTTGATCTGAAAGTAGAAACTCGCCCGATTACAACGATATGAGTACTTTTCCCCTAGGCCGTTCTGGTTATTCGTTTCGAGCATCAGAACTGCGGAAATTTTGGGTTTCTCAAGCGTTTCTTACCTCCAAACTGCCATATCTCGAGAACGGATTGACCAATCCGCAAAATTTCTGTTGCATCTGAAAGTAGAAACTCGCCCGATCACAACGGTATGAGTACATTTCCCCTAGGCCGTTCTAGTTATGCTTGTCGAGCATCAGAACTGTGAACATTTTGAGCTTCTCAACCGTTTCTTACATCCAAACTGCCATATCTCGCGAACGGATTGACCGATCCGCAAAATTTCTGTTGCATCTGAAAGTACAAACTCGCGCGATTACAACGGTATGTGTGCTTTTCCCCTAGGCCGTTCCAGTTATTCATTTCGAGCATCAGAACTGCGAAAATTTTGAGTTTCTCAACCGTTTCTTACCTCCAAACTGCCCTGTCTCGCGAACGGATTGACCAATCCTCAAAATTTCTGTTGCATCTGAAAGTAGAAACTCGCCCGATCACAACGGTATGAGTACATTTCCCCTAGGCCGTTCTAGTTATGCTTGTCGAGCATCAGAACTGTGAACATTTTGAGTTTCTCAACCGTTTCTTACCTCCAAACTGCCCTATCTCGCGAACGGATTGACCAATCCGCAAAATTTCTGTTGCATCTGAAAGTAGAAACTCGCCCGATTACAACGGTATGCGTACTTTTCCCCTAGGCCGTTCTAGTTATTCGTCTCGAGCATCAGAACTTCGAAAATTTTGAGTTTCTCAAGCGTTTCTTACCTCCAAACTGCCATATCTCGCGAACGGATTGACCAATCCGCAAAATTTCTGTAGGATCTGAAAGTAGAAACTCGCCCGATTACAACGGTATGCGTACTGTTCCCCTAGGCCGTTCTGGTTATTCGTTTCGAGCATCAGAACTGCGAAAATTTTGAGTTTCTCAAGCGTTTCTTACCTCCAAACTGCCATATCTCGCGAAGGGATTGACCAATCCGCAAAATTTCTGTTTCATCTGAAAGTAGAAACTCGCCCGATTACAACGATATGAGTACTTTTCCCCTAGGCCGTTCTGGTTATTCGTTTCGAGCATCAGAACTGCGGAAATTTTGGGTTTCTCAAGCGTTTCTTACCTCCAAACTGCCATATCTCGAGAACGGATTGACCAATCCGCAAAATTTCTGTTGCATCTGAAAGTAGAAACTCGCCCGATCACAACGGTATGAGTACATTTCCCCTAGGCCGTTCTAGTTATGCTTGTCGAGCATCAGAACTGTGAACATTTTGAGCTTCTCAACCGTTTCTTACATCCAAACTGCCATATCTCGCGAACGGATTGACCGATCCGCAAAATTTCTGTTGCATCTGAAAGTACAAACTCGCGCGATTACAACGGTATGTGTGCTTTTCCCCTAGGCCGTTCCAGTTATTCATTTCGAGCATCAGAACTGCGAAAATTTTGAGTTTCTCAACCGTTTCTTACCTCCAAACTGCCCTGTCTCGCGAACGGATTGACCAATCCTCAAAATTTCTGTTGCATCTGAAAGTAGAAACTCGCCCGATTACAACGGTATGCGTACTTTTCCCCTAGGCCGTTCTAGTTATGCTTGTCGAGCATCAGAACTGCGAAAATTTTGAGTTTCTCAAGCGTTTCTTACCTACAAACTCCCACTTCTCGCGAACAGATTGACCAATGCGCAAAATTCCTGTTGCATCTGAAAGTAGAAGCTCGCCCGATTACAACGGTATGCGTACTTTTTCCCTAGGTCGTTCTAGTTATTCGTTTCGAGCATCAGAACTGCGAAAATTTTGAGTTTCTCAAGCGTTTCTTACCTCCAAACTGCCATATCTCGCGAACGGATTGACCAATCCGCAAAATTTCTGTTGCATCTGAAAGTAGAAACCCGCCCGATTACAACGGTGTGTGTAGCCTTCCCCTAGGCCGTTCTAGTTATTCGTCTCGAGCATCAGAACTGCGAAACATTTGAGTTTCTCAAGCGTATCTTACATCCAAACTGCCATATCTCGCGAACGGAATGACCAATCCGCAAAATTTCTGTTGCATCTGAAAGTAGAAACTCGCCCGATTGCAACGGTATGCGTACTTTTTCCCTAGGCCGTTCTAGTTATTCGTTTCGAGCATCAGAACTGCGAAAATTTTGAGTTTCTCGAGCGTTTCTTACCTCCAAACTGCCATATCTCGCGCACGGATTGACCAATCCGCAAAATTTCTGTTGCATCTGAAAGTAGAAACTCGCCCGATTACAACGGTATGTGTACTTTTCCCCTAGGCCGTTCCAGTTATTCGTTTCGAGCATCAGAACTGCGAAAATTTTGAGTTTCTCAACCGTTTCTTACCTCCAAACTGCCCTATCTCGCGAACGGATTGACCAATCCGCAAAATTTCTGTTGCATCTGAAAGTAGAAACCCGCCCGATGACAACGGTATGTGTAGTCTTCCCCTAGGCCGTTCTAGTTATTCGTCCCGAGCATCAGAACTGCGAAACTTTTGAGTTTCTCAAGCGTTTCTTACCTCCAAACTGCCATATCTCGCGAACGGATTGACCGATCCGCAAAATTTCTGTTGCATCTGAAAGTAGAAACTCGCCCGATTACAACGGTATGTGTACTGTTCCCCTAGGCCGTTCCAGTTATTCCTTTCGAGCATCAGAACTGCGAAAATTTTGAGTTTCTCAACCGTTTCTTACCTCCAAACTGCCCTATCTCGCGAACGGATTGACCAATCCGCAAAATTTCTGTTGCATCTGAAAGTAGAAACTCGCCCGATTACAACGGTATGCGTACTTTTCCCCTAGGCCGTTCTAGTTATGCTTGTCGAGCATCAGAACTGCGAAAATTTTGAGTTTCTCAAGCGTTTCTTACCTACAAACTCCCATATCTCGCGAACAGATTGACCAATCCGCAAAATTCCTGTTGCATCTGAAAGTAGAATCTCGCCCGATTACAACGGTATGTGTACTTTTCCCCTAGGCCGTTCTAGTTATTCGTTTCAATCATCAGAACTGCGAAAATTTTGAGTTTCTCAAGCGTTTCTTACCTCCAAACTGCCATACTATATCTCGCGAAAGGATTGACCAATCCGCATAATTTCTGTTGCATCTGAAAGTAGAAACTCGCCCGATTACAACGGTATGTGTACTTTTCCCCTAGGCCGTTCTAGTTATTCGTTTCAATCATCAGAACTGCGAAAATTTTGAGTTTCTCAAGCGTTTCTTACCTACAAACTCCCATATCTCGCGAACAGATTGACCAATCCGCAAAATTCCTGTTGTATCTGAAAGTAGAAACTCGCCCGATTACAACGGTATGTGTACTTTTCCCCTAGGCCGTTCTAGTTATTCGTTTCAATCATCAGAACTGCGAAAATTTTGAGTTTCTCAAGCGTTTCTTACCTCCAAACTGCCATACTATATCTCGCGAAAGGATTGACCAATCCGCAAAATTTCTGTTGCATCTGAAAGTAGAAACTCGCCCGATTACAACGGTATGTGTACTTTTCCCCTAGGCCGTTCTAGTTATTCGTTTCAATCATCAGAACTGCGAAAATTTTGAGTTTCTCAAGCGTTTCTTACCTCCAAACTGCCATATCTCGCGAAAGGATTGACCAATCCGCAAAATTTCTGTTGCATCTGAAAGTAGAAACTCGCCCGATTACAACGGTATGAGTACTTTTCCCCTAGGCCGTTCTGGTTATTCGTTTCGAGCATCAGAACTGCGAAAATTTTGGGTTTCTCAAGCGTTTGTTACGTCCAAACCGCCATATCTCGCGAAAAGATTGACCAATCCGCATAATTTCTGTTGCATCTGAAAGTAGAAACCCGCCCGATTACAACGGTGTGTGTAGTCTTCCCCTAGGCCGTTCTAGTTGTTCGTCTCGAGCATCAGAACTGCGAAACATTTGAGTTTCTCAAGCGTTTCTTACCTCCAAACTGCCTTATCTCGCGAGCGGATTGCCCAATCCGCAAAATTTCTATTGCATCTGAAAGTAGAAACCCGCCCGATTACAACGGTATGTGTAGTCTTCCCCTAGGCCGTTCTAGTTATTCGTCTCGAGCATCAGAACTGCGAAACTTTTGAGTTTCTCAAGCGTTTCTTACCTCCAAACTGCCATATCTCGCGAACGGATTGACCAATCCGCAAAATTTCTGTTGCATCTGAAAGTAGAAACCCGCCCGATTACAACGGTATGCGTATTTTTCCCCTAGGCCGTTCTAGTTATGCTTGTCGAACATCAGAACTGCGAAAATTTTGAGTTTCTCAACCGTTTCTTACCTCCAAACTGCCATATCTCGCGAACGGATTGTCCAATCCGCAAAATTTCTGATGCATCTGAAAGTAGAAACTCGCCCGATTACAACGGTATGCGTACTTTTCCCCTAGGCCGTTCTGGTTATGCGTTTCGAGCATCAGAACTGCGAAAATTTTGAGTTTCTCAAGCGTTTCTTACGTCCAAACTGCCATATCTCGCGAAAGGATTGACCAATCCGCAAAATTTCTGTTGCATCTGAAAGTAGAAACTCGCCCGATTACAACGATATGAGTACTTTTCCCCCAGGCCGTTCTGGTTATTCGTTTCGAGCATCAGAACTGCGGAAATTTTGGGTTTCTCAAGCGTTTCTTACCTCCAAACTGCCATATCTCGAGAACGGATTGACCAATCCGCAAAATTTCTGTTGCATCTGAAAGTAGAAACTCGCCCGATCACAACGGTATGAGTACATTTCCCCTAGGCCGTTCTAGTTATGCTTGTCGAGCATCAGAACTGTGAACATTTTGAGCTTCTCAACCGTTTCTTACATCCAAACTGCCCTATCTCGCGAACGGATTGACCAATCCGCAAAATTTCTGTTGCATCTGAAAGTAGAAACTCGCCCGATTACAACGGTATGCGTACTTTTACCCTAGGCCGTTCTAGTTATGCTTGTCGAGCATCAGAACTGCGAAAATTTTGAGTTTCTCAAGCGTTTCTTACCTACAAACTCCCATTTCTCACGAACAGATTGACCAATGCGCAAAATTCCTGTTGCATCTGAAAGTAGAAACTCGCCCGATTACAACGGTATGCGTACTTTTCCCTAGGTCGTTCTAGTTATTCGTTTCGAGCATCAGAACTGCGAAAATTTTGAGTTTCTCAAGCGTTTCTTACCTCCAAACTGCCATATCTCGCGAACGGATTGACCAATCCGCAAAATTTCTGTTGCATCTGAAAGTAGAAACCCGCCCGATTACAACGGTGTGTGTAGTCTTCCCCTAGGCCGTTCTAGTTATTCGTCTCGAGCATCAGAACTGCGAAACATTTGAGTTTCTCAAGCGTATCTTACCTCCAAACTGCCATATCTCGCGAACGGATTGACCAATCCGCAAAATTTCTGTTGCATCTGAAAGTAGAAACTCGCCCGATAACAACGGTATGCGTACTTTTTCCCTAGGCCGTTCTAGTTATTCGTTTCGAGCATCAGAACTGCGAAAATTTTGAGTTTCTCAACCGCTTCTTACTTCCAAACTGCCATATCTGGCGAACGGATGGACCAATCCGCAAAATTTCTGTTGCATCTGAAAGCAGAAACTCGCCCGATTACAACGGTATGTGTACTTTTCCCCTAGGCCGTTTTAGTTATTCGTTTCGAGCATTAGAACTGCGAAAATTTTGAGTTTCTCAAGCGTTTCTTACCTCCAAACTGCCATATCTCGCGAAAGGTTTGACCAATCCGCAAAATTTCTGTTGCATCTGAAAGTAGAAACTCGCCCGATTACAACGATATGAGTACTTTTCCCCTAGGCCGTTCTGGTTATTCGTTTCGAGCATCAGAACTGCGAAAATTTTGGGTTTCTCAAGCGTTTCTTACTTCCAAACTGCCATATCTCGAGAACGGATTGACCAATCCGCAAAATTTCTGTTGCATCTGAAAGTAGAATCTCGCCCGATCACAACGGTATGAGTACTTTTCCCCTAGGCCCTTCTGGTTATTCGTTTCGAGCATCAGAACTGCGAAAATTTTGGGTTTCTCAAGCGTTTCTTACCTCCAAACTGCCTTATCTCGCGAGCGGATTGCCCAATCCGCAAAATTTCTATTGCATCTGAAAGTAGAAACCCGCCCGATTACAACGGTATGTGTACTTTTCCCCCAGGCCGTTCCAGTTATTCCTTTCGAGCATCAGAACTGCGAAAATTTTGAGTTTCTCAACCGTTTCTTACCTCCAAACTGCCCTATCTCGCGAACGGATTGACCAATCCGCAAAATTTCTGTTGCATCTGAAAGTAGAAACTCGCCCGATTACAACGGTATGCGTACTTTTCCCCTAGGCCGTTCTAGTTATGCTTGTCAAGCATCAGAACTGCGAAAATTTTGAGTTTCTCAACCGTTTCTTACCTCCAAACTGCCATACTATATCTCGCGAAAGGATGGACCAATCCGCAAAATTTCTGTTGCATCTGAAAGTAGAAACTCGCCCGATTACAACGGTATTAGTACTTTTCCCCTAGGCCGTTCTGGTTATTCGTCTCGAGCATCAGAACTGCGAAACATTTGAGTTTCTCAAGCGTTTCTTACCTCCAAACTGCCATATCTCGCGAAAGGATTGACCAATCCGCAAAATTTCTGTTGCATCTGAAAGTAGAAACTCTCCCGATTACAACGGTATGAGTACTTTTCCCCTAGGCCGTTCTGGTTATTCGTTTCGAGCATCAGAACTGCGAAAATTTTGGGTTTCTCAAGCGTTTGTTACGTCCAAACCGCCATATCTCGCGAAAGGATTGACCAATCCGCCTAATTTCTGTTGCATCTGAAAGTAGAAACCCGCCCGATTACAACGGTGTGTGTAGTCTTCCCCTAGGCCGTTCTAGTTGTTCGTCTCGAGCATCAGAACTGCGAAACATTTGAGTTTCTCAAGCGTTTCTTACCTCCAAACTGCCATATCTCGCGAACGGATTGACCAATCCGCAAAATTTCTGTTGCATCTGAAAGTAGAAACCCGCCCGATTACAACGGTATGCGTATTTTTCCCCTAGGCCGTTCTAGTTATGCTTGTCGAACATCAGAACTGCGAAAATTTTGAGTTTCTCAACCGTTTCTTACCTCCAAACTGCCATATCTCGCGAACGGATTGTCCAATCCGCAAAATTTCTGATGCATCTGAAAGTAGAAACTCGCCCGATTACAACGGTATGCGTACTTTTCCCCTAGGCCGTTCTGGTTATTCGTTTCGAGCATCAGAACTGCGAAAATTTTGAGTTTCTCAAGCGTTTCTTACGTCCAAACTGCCATATCTCGCGAAAGGATTGACCAATCCGCAAAATTTCTGTTGCATCTGAAAGTAGAAACTCGCCCGATTACAACGATATGAGTACTTTTCCCCCAGGCCGTTCTGGTTATTCGTTTCGAGCATCAGAACTGTGAACATTTTGAGCTTCTCAACCGTTTCTTACATCCAAACTGCCCTAACTCGCGAACGGATTGACCAATCCGCAAAATTTCTGTTGCATCTGAAAGTAGAAACTCGCCCGATTACAAGGGTATGCGTACTTTTCCCCTAGGCCGTTCTAGTTATGCTTGTCGAGCATCAGAACTGCGAAAATTTTGAGTTTCTCAAGCGTTTCTTACCTACAAACTCCCATTTCTCACGAACAGATTGACCAATGCGCAAAATTCCTGTTGCATCTGAAAGTAGAAACTCGCCCGATTACAACGGTATGCG
Organism: Ptiloglossa arizonensis; assembly: GCF_051014685.1. Classification (NCBI taxonomy): domain Eukaryota; kingdom Metazoa; phylum Arthropoda; class Insecta; order Hymenoptera; family Colletidae; genus Ptiloglossa; species Ptiloglossa arizonensis. Next base: position 1,523,415 of record NW_027478421.1, on the reverse strand, counting down.
TACTTTTCCCTAGGTCGTTCTAGTTATTCGTTTCGAGCATCAGAACTGCGAAAATTTTGAGTTTCTCAAGCGTTTCTTACCTCCAAACTGCCATATCTCGCGAACGGATTGACCAATCCGCAAAATTTCTGTTGCATCTGAAAGTAGAAACTCGCCCGATTACAACGGTATGAGTACTTTTCCCCTAGGCCGTTTTAGTTATTCGTTTCGAGCATCAGAACTGCGAAAATTTTGAGTTTCTCAAGCGTTTCTTACCTCCAAACTGCCATATCTCGCGAAAGGATTGACCAATCCGCAAAATTTCTGTTGCATCTGAAAGTAGAAACTCGCCCGATTACAACGATATGAGTACTTTTCCCCTAGGCCGTTCTGGTTATTCGTTTCGAGCATCAGAACTGCGAAAATTTTGGGTTTCTCAAGCGTTTCTTACTTCCAAACTGCCATATCTCGAGAACGGATTGACCAATCCGCAAAATTTCTGTTGCATCTGAAAGTAGAATCTCGCCCGATCACAACGGTATGAGTACTTTTCCGCTAGGCCGTTCTGGTTATTCGTTTCGAGCATCAGAACTGCGAAACATTTGAGTTTCTCAAGCGTATCTTACCTCCAAACTGCCTTATCTCGCGAGCGGATTGCCCAATCCGCAAAATTTCTATTGCATCTGAAAGTAGAAACCCGCACGATTACAACGGTATGTGTACTTTTCCCCTAGGCCGTTCCAGTTATTCCTTTCGAGCATCAGAACTGCGAAAATTTTGAGTTTCTCAACCGTTTCTTACCTCCAAACTGCCCTATCTCGCGAACGGATTGACCAATCCGCAAAATTTCTGTTGCATCTGAAAGTAGAAACTCGCCCGATTACAACGGTATGCGTACTTTTCCCCTAGGCCGTTCTAGTTATGCTTGTCGAGCATCAGAACTGCGAAAATTTTGAGTTTCTCAAGCGTTTCTTACCTACAAACTCCCATATCTCGCGAACAGATTGACAAATCCGAGAAATTCCTGTTGCATCTGAAAGTAGAAACTCGCCCGATTACAACGGTATGCGTACTTTCCCCGTAGGCCGTTCTAGTTATTCGTTTCGAGCATCAGAACTGCGAAAATTTTGAGTTTCTCGAGCGTTTCTTACCTCCAAACTGCCATATCTCGCGAACGGATTGACCAATCCGCAAAATTTCTGTTGCATCTGAAAGTAGAAACCCGCCCGATTACAACGGTATGCGTACTTTTCCCCTAGGCCGTTCTGGTTATTCGTTTCGAGCATCAGAACTGCGAAAATTTTGGGTTTCTCAAGCGTTTGTTACCTCCAAACCGCCATATCTCGCGACAGGATTGACCAATCCGCATAATTTCTGTTGCGTCTGAAAGTAGAAACCCGCCCGATTACAACGGTGTGTGTAGTCTTCCCCTAGGCCGTTCTAGTTGTTCGTCTCGAGCATCAGAACTGCGAAACATTTGAGTTTCTCAAGCGTTTCATACCTCCAAACTGCCTTATCTCGCGAGCGGATTGACCAATCCGCAAAATTTCTGTTGCATCTGAAAGTAGAAACCCGCCCGATTACAACGGTATGTGTAGTCTTCCCCTAGGCCGTTCTAGTTATTCGTCTCGAGCATCAGAACTGCGAAACTTTTGAGTTTCTCAAGCGTTTCTTACCTCCAAACTGCCATATCTCGCGAACGGATTGACCAATCCGCAAAATTTCTGTTGCATCTGAAAGTAGAAACCCGCCCGATTACAACGGTATGCGTACTTTTCCCCTAGGCCGTTCTAGTTATGCTTGTCGAGCATCAGAACTGCGAAAATTTTGAGTTTCTCAACCGTTTCTTACCTCCAAACTGCCTTATCTCGCGAGCGGATTGACCAATCCGCAAAATTTCTGTTGCATCTGAAAGTAGAAACCCGCCCGATTACAACGGTATGTGTAGTCTTCCCCTAGGCCGTTCTAGTTATTCGTCTCGAGCATCAGAACTGCGAAACATTTGAGTTTCTCAAGCGTATCTTACCTCCAAACTGCCATATCTCGCGAACGGATTGACCAATCCGCAAAATTTCTGTTGCATCTGAAAGTAGAAACTCGCCCGATAACAACGGTATGCGTACTTTTTCCCTAGGCCGTTCTAGTTATTCGTTTCGAGCATCAGAACTGCGAAAATTTTGAGTTTCTCAACCGCTTCTTACCTCCAAACTGCCATATCTGGCGAACGGATGGACCAATCCGCAAAATTTCTGTTGCATCTGAAAGCAGAAACTCGCCCGATTACAACGGTATGAGTACTTTTCCCCTAGGCCGTTTTAGTTATTCGTTTCGAGCATCAGAACTGCGAAAATTTTGAGTTTCTCAAGCGTTTCTTACCTCCAAACTGCCATATCTCGCGAAAGGATTGACCAATCCGCAAAATTTCTGTTGCATCTGAAAGTAGAAACTCGCCCGATTACAACGGTATGCGTACTTTCCCCGTAGGCCGTTCTAGTTATTCGTTTCGAGCATCAGAACTGCGAAAATTTTGAGTTTCTCGAGCGTTTCTTACCTCCAAACTGCCATATCTCGCGAACGGATTGACCAATCCGCAAAATTTCTGTTGCATCTGAAAGTAGAAACCCGCCCGATTACAACGGTATGCGTACTTTTCCCCTAGGCCGTTCTGGTTATTCGTTTCGAGCATCAGAACTGCGAAAATTTTGGGTTTCTCAAGCGTTTGTTACCTCCAAACCGCCATATCTCGCGACAGGATTGACCAATCCGCATAATTTCTGTTGCGTCTGAAAGTAGAAACCCGCCCGATTACAACGGTGTGTGTAGTCTTCCCCTAGGCCGTTCTAGTTGTTCGTCTCGAGCATCAGAACTGCGAAACATTTGAGTTTCTCAAGCGTTTCTTACTTCCAAACTGCCTTATCTCGCGAGCGGATTGACCAATCCGCAAAATTTCTGTTGCATCTGAAAGTAGAAACCCGCCCGATTACAACGGTATGTGTAGTCTTCCCCTAGGCCGTTCTAGTTATTCGTCTCGAGCATCAGAACTGCGAAACTTTTGAGTTTCTCAAGCGTTTCTTACCTCCAAACTGCCATATCTCGCGAACGGATTGACCAATCCGCAAAATTTCTGTTGCATCTGAAAGTAGAAACCCGCCCGATTACAACGGTATGCGTACTTGTCCCCTAGGCCGTTCTAGTTATGCTTGTCGAGCATCAGAACTGCGAAAATTTTGAGTTTCTCAACCGTTTCTTACCTCCAAACTGCCATATCTCGCGAACGGATTGTCCAATCCGCAAAATTTCGGTTGCATCTGAAAGTAGAAACTCGCCCGATTACAACGGCATGCGTACTTTTCCCCTACGCCGTTCTAGTTATGCTTGTCGAGCATCAGAACTGCGAAAATTTTGAGTTTCTCAAGCGTTTCTTATCTCCAAACTGCCATATCTCGCGAACGGATTGACCAATCCGCAAAACTTCTGTTGGATCTGAAAGTAGAAACTCGCCCGATTACAACGGTATGCGTACTTTTCCCCTAGGCCGTTCTAGTTATGCTTGTCGAGCATCAGAACTGCGAAAATTTTGAGTTTCTTAAGCGTTTCTTACCTCCAAACTGCAATATCTCGCGAACGGATTGACCAATCCGCAAAATTTCTGTGGCATCTGAAAGTAGAAACTCGCCCAATTACAACGGTATGTGTACTTTTCCCCTAGGCCATTCTAGTTATTCGTTTCGAGCATCAGAACTGCGAAAATGTTGAGTTTCTCAACCGCTTCTTACCTCCAAACTGCCATATCTGGCGAACGGATGGACCAATCCGCAAAATTTCTGTTGCATCTGAAAGCAGAAACTCGCCCGATTACAACGGTATGCGTACTTTTCCCCTAGGCCGTTCTAGTTATTCGTTTCGAGCATCAGACTGCGAAAATTTTGGGTTTCTCAAGCGTTTCTTACCTCCAAGCTGCCATATCTCGCGAACGGATTGACCGATCCGCAAAATTTCTGTTGCATCTGAAGGTAGAAACTCGCCCGATTACAACGGTATGAGTACTTTTCCCCTAGGCCGTTCTGGTTATTCGTTTCGAGCATCAGAACTGCGAAGCATTTCAGTTTCTCAAGCGTTTCTTACCTCCAAACTGCCTTATCTCGCGAGCGGATTGCCCAATCCGCAAAATTTCTATTGCATCTGAAAGTAGAAACCCGCCCGATTACAACGGTATGTGTACTTTTCCCCTAGGCCGTTCCAGTTATTCCTTTCGAGCATCAGAACTGCGAAAATTTTGAGTTTCTCAACCGTTTCTTACCTCCAAACTGCCCTATCTCGCGAACGGATTGACCAATCCGCAAAATTTCTGTTGCATCTGAAAGTAGAAACTCGCCCGATTACAACGGTATGCGTACTTTTCCCCTAGGCCGTTCTAGTTATGCTTGTCGAGCATCAGAACTGCGAAAATTTTGAGTTTCTCAAGCGTTTCTTACCTACAAACTCCCATATCTCGCGAACAGATTGACAAATCCGAAAAATTCCTGTTGCATCTGAAAGTAGAAACTCGCCCGATTACAACGGTATGCGTACTTTCCCCGTAGGCCGTTCTAGTTATTCGTTTCGAGCATCAGAACTGCGAAAATTTTGAGTTTCTCGAGCGTTTCTTACCTCCAAACTGCCATATCTCGCGAACGGATTGACCAATCCGCCAAATGTCTCTTGCATCTGAAAGTAGAAACTCGCCCGATCACAACGGTATGAGTACATTTCCCCTAGGCCGTTCTAGTTATTCGTCTCGAGCATCAGAACTGCGAAACTTTTGAGTTTCTCAAGCGTTTCTTACCTCCAAACTGCCATATCTCGCGAACGGATTGACCAATCCGCAAAATTTCTGTTGCATCTGAAAGTAGAAACCCGCCCGATTACAACGGTATGCGTACTTTTCCCCTAGGCCGTTCTAGTTATGCTTGTCGAGCATCAGAACTGCGAAAATTTTGAGTTTCTCAACCGTTTCTTACCTCCAAACTGCCATATCTCGCGAACGGATTGTCCAATCCGCAAAATTTCGTTGCATCTGAAAGTAGAAACTCGCCCGATTACAACGGCATGCGTACTTTTCCCCTACGCCGTTCTAGTTATGCTTGTCGAGCATCAGAACTGCGAAAATTTTGAGTTTCTCAAGCGTTTCTTACCTCCAAACTGCCATATCTCGCGAACGGATTGACCAATCCGCAAAATTTCTGTTGGATCTGAAAGTAGAAACTCGCCCGATTACAACGGTATGCGTACTTTTCCCCTAGGCCGTTCTAGTTATGCTTGTCGAGCATCAGAACTGCGAAAATTTTGAGTTTCTTAAGCGTTTCTTACCTCCAAACTGCAATATCTCGCGAACGGATTGACCAATCCGCAAAATTTCTGTGGCATCTGAAAGTAGAAACTCGCCCAATTACAACGGTATGTGTACTTTTCCCCTAGGCCATTCTAGTTATTCGTTTCGAGCATCAGAACTGCGAAAATGTTGAGTTTCTCAACCGCTTCTTACCTCCAAACTGCCATATCTGGCGAACGGATGGACCAATCCGCAAAATTTCTGTTGCATCTGAAAGCAGAAACTCGCCCGATTACAACGGTATGCGTACTTTTCCCCTAGGCCGTTCTAGTTATTCGTTTCGAGCATCAGAACTGCGAAAATTTTGAGTTTCTCAAGCGTTTCTTACCTCCAAACTGCCATATCTCGCGAACGGATTGACCAATCCGCAAAATTCCTGTTGCATCTGAAAGTAGAAACTCGCCCGATTACAACGGTATGCGTACTTTTCCCCTAGGCCGTTCTAGTTATTCGTTTCGAGCATCAGAACTGCGAAAATTTTGGGTTTCTCAAGCGTTTCTTACCTCCAAACTGCCATACTATATCTCGCGAAAGGATTGACCAATCCGCAAAATTTCTATTGCATCTGAAAGTAGAAACTCGCCCGATTACAACGGTATGCATACTTTTCCCCTAGGCCGTTCTAGTTATGCTTGTCGAGCATCAGAACTGCGAAAATTTTGAGTTTCTCAAGCGTTTCTTACCTCCAAACTGCCATATCTCGCGAACGGATTGTCCAATCCGCAAAATTTCGGTTGCATCTGAAAGTAGAAACTCGCCCGATTACAACGGTATGCGTACTTTTCCCCTAGGCCGTTCTAGTTATGCTTGTCGAGCATCAGAACTGCGAAAATTTTGAGTTTCTCAAGCGTTTCTTACCTACAAACTCCCATATCTCGCGAACAGATTGACAAATCCGAAAAATTCCTGTTGCATCTGAAAGTAGAAACTCGCCCGATTACAACGGTATGCGTACTTTCCCCGTAGGCCGTTCTAGTTATTCGTTTCGAGCATCAGAACTGCGAAAATTTTGAGTTTCTCGAGCGTTCCTTACCTCCAAACTGCCATATCTCGCGAACGGATTGACCAATCCGCCAAATGTCTCTTGCATCTGAAAGTAGAAACTCGCCCGATCACAACGGTATGAGTACATTTCCCCTAGGCCGTTCTAGTTATTCGTCTCGAGCATCAGAACTGCGAAACTTTTGAGTTTCTCAAGCGTTTCTTACCTCCAAACTGCCATATCTCGCGAACGGATTGACCAATCCGCAAAATTTCTGTTGCATCTGAAAGTAGAAACCCGCCCGATTACAACGGTATGCGTACTTTTCCCCTAGGCCGTTCTAGTTATGCTTGTCGAGCATCAGAACTGCGAAAATTTTGAGTTTCTCAACCGTTTCTTACCTCCAAACTGCCATATCTCGCGAACGGATTGTCCAATCCGCAAAATTTCGGTTGCATCTGAAAGTAGAAACTCGCCCGATTACAACGGCATGCGTACTTTTCCCCTACGCCGTTCTAGTTATGCTTGTCGAGCATCAGAACTGCGAAAATTTTGAGTTTCTCAAGCGTTTCTTACCTCCAAACTGCCATATCTCGCGAACGGATTGACCAATCCGCAAAATTTCTGTTGGATCTGAAAGTAGAAACTCGCCCAATTACAACGGTATGCGTACTTTTCCCCTAGGCCGTTCTAGTTATGCTTGTCGAGCATCAGAACTGCGAAAATTTTGAGTTTCTTAAGCGTTTCTTACCTCCAAACTGCAATATCTCGCGAACGGATTGACCAATCCGCAAAATTTCTGTGGCATCTGAAAGTAGAAACTCGCCCAATTACAACGGTATGTGTACTTTTCCCCTAGGCCATTCTAGTTATTCGTTTCGAGCATCAGAACTGCGAAAATGTTGAGTTTCTCAACCGCTTCTTACCTCCAAACTGCCATATCTGGCGAACGGATGGACCAATCCGCAAAATTTCTGTTGCATCTGAAAGCAGAAACTCGCCCGATTACAACGGTATGCGTACTTTTCCCCTAGGCCGTTCTAGTTATTCGTTTCGAGCATCAGAACTGCGAAAATTTTGAGTTTCTCAAGCGTTTCTTACCTCCAAACTGCCATATCTCGCGAACGGATTGACCAATCCGCAAAATTTCTGTTGCATCTGAAAGTAGAAACTCGCCCGATTACAACGGTATGCGTACTTTTCCCCTAGGCCGTTCTAGTTATTCGTTTCGAGCATCAGAACTGCGAAAATTTTGAGTTTCTCAAGCGTTTCTTACCTCCAAACTGCCATACTATATCTCGCGAAAGGATTGACCAATCCGCAAAATTTCTGTTGCATCTGAAAGTAGAAACTCGCACGATTACAACGGTATGCATACTTTTCCCCTAGGCCGTTCTAGTTATGCTTGTCGAGCATCAGAACTGCGAAAATTTTGAGTTTCTCAAGCGTTTCTTACCTCCAAACTGCCATATCTCGCGCACGGATTGACCAATCCGCAAAATTTCTGTTACATCTGAAAGTAGAAACCCGCCCGATTACAACGGTATGTGTAGTCTTCCCCTAGGCCGTTCTAGTTATTCGTCTCGAGCATCAGAACTGCGAAACTTTTGAGTTTCTCAAGCGTTTCTTACCTCCAAACTGCCATATCTCGCGAACGGATTGACCAATCCGCAAAATTTCTGTTGCATCTGAAAGTAGAAACCCGCCCGATTACAACGGTATGCGTACTTTTCCCCTAGGCCGTTCTAGTTATGCTTGTCGAGCATCAGAACTGCGAAAATTTTGAGTTTCTCAACCGTTTCTTACCTCCAAACTGCCATATCTCGCGAACGGATTGTCCAATCCGCAAAATTTCGGTTGCATCTGAAAGTAGAAACTCGCCCGATTACAACGGCATGCGTACTTTTCCCCTACGCCGTTCTAGTTATGCTTGTCGAGCATCAGAACTGCGAAAATTTTGAGTTTCTCAAGCGTTTCTTACCTCCAAACTGCCATATCTCGCGAACGGATTGACCAATCCGCAAAATTTCTGTTGGATCTGAAAGTAGAAACTCGCCCGATTACAACGGTATGCGTACTTTTCCCCTAGGCCGTTCTAGTTATGCTTGTCGAGCATCAGAACTGCGAAAATTTTGAGTTTCTTAAGCGTTTCTTACCTCCAAACTGCAATATCTCGCGAACGGATTGACCAATCCGCAAAATTTCTGTGGCATCTGAAAGTAGAAACTCGCCCAATTACAACGGTATGTGTACTTTTCCCCTAGGCCATTCTAGTTATTCGTTTCGAGCATCAGAACTGCGAAAATGTTGAGTTTCTAAACCGCTTCTTACCTCCAAACTGCCATATCTGGCGAACGGATGGACCAATCCGCAAAATTTCTGTTGCATCTGAAAGCAGAAACTCGCCCGATTACAACGGTATGCGTACTTTTCCCCTAGGCCGTTCTAGTTATTCGTTTCGAGCATCAGAACTGCGAAAATTTTGAGTTTCTCAAGCGTTTCTTACCTCCAAACTGCCATATCTCGCGAACGGATTGACCAATCCGCAAAATTTCTGTTGCATCTGAAAGTAGAAACTCGCCCGATTACAACGGTATGCGTACTTTTCCCCTAGGCCGTTCTAGTTATTCGTTTCGAGCATCAGAACTGCGAAAATTTTGAGTTTCTCAAGCGTTTCTTACCTCCAAACTGCCATACTATATCTCGCGAAAGGATTGACCAATCCGCAAAATTTCTGTTGCATCTGAAAGTAGAAACTCGCCCGATTACAACGGTATGCATACTTTTCCCCTAGGCCGTTCTAGTTATGCTTGTCGAGCATCAGAACTGCGAAAATTTTGAGTTTCTCAAGCGTTTCTTACCTCCAAACTGCCATATCTCGCGCACGGATTGACCAATCCGCAAAATTTCTGTTACATCTGAAAGTAGAAACTCGCCCGATTACAACGGTATGTGTACTTTTCCCCTAGGCCGTTCTAGTTATGCTTGTCGAGCATCAGAACTGCGAAAATTTTGAGTTTCTCAAGCGTTTCTTACCTACAAACTCCCATATCTCGCGAACGGATTGACCAATCCGCAAAATTTCTGTTGCATCTGAAAGTAGAAACTCGCCCGATTACAACGGCATGCGTACTTTTCCCCTAGGCCGTTCTAGTTATGCTTGTCGAGCATCAGAACTGCGAAAATTTTGAGTTTCTCAAGCGTTTCTTACCTCCAAACTGCCATATCTCGCGAACGGATTCACCTATCCGCAAAATTTCTGTTGCATCTGAAAGTAGAAACTTGCCCGATTACAACGGTATGTGTACTTTTCCCCTAGGCCGTTCCAGTTATTCGTTTGGAGCATCAGAACTGCGAAAAATTTGAGTTTCTCAACCGTTTCTTACCTCCAAACTGCCATATCTGGCGAACGGATTGACCAATCCGCAAAATTCCTGTTGCATCTGAAAGTAGAAACTCGCCCGATTACAACGGCATGCGTACTTTTCCCCTAGGCCGTTCTAGTTATTCGTTTCGAGCATCAGAACTGCGAAAATTTTGAGTTTCTCAAGCGTTTCTTACCTCCAAACTGCCATATCTCGCGAACGGATTCACCTATCCGCAAAATTTCTGTTGCATCTGAAAGTAGAAACTTGCCCGATTACAACGGTATGTGTACTTTTCCCCTAGGCCGTTCCAGTTATTCGTTTGGAGCATCAGAACTGCGAAAATTTTGAGTTTCTCAACCGTTTCTTACCTCCAAACTGCCATATCTGGCGAACGGATTGACCAATCCGCAAAATTCCTGTTGCATCTGAAAGTAGAAACTCGCCCGATTACAACGGTATGCGTACTTTTCCCCTAGGCCGTTCTAGTTATTCGTTTCGAGCATCAGAACTGCGAAAATTTTGAGTTTCTCAAGCGTTTCTTACCTCCAAACTGCCATACTATATCTCGCGAAGGGATTGACCAATCCGCAAAATTTCTGTTGCATCCGAAAGTAGAAACTCGCCCGATTACAACGGTATGAGTACTTTTCCCCTAGGCCGTTCTGGTTATTCGTTTCGAGCATCAGAACTGCGAAAATTTTGGGTTTCTCAAGCGTTTGTTACCTCCAAACCGCCATATCTCGCGAAAGGATTGACCAATCCGCATAATTTCTGTTGCATCTGAAAGTAGAAACCCGCCCGATTACAACGGTGTGTGTAGTCTTCCCCTAGGCCGTTCTAGTTGTTCGTCTCGAGCATCAGAACTGCGAAACATTTGAGTTTCTCAAGCGTTTCTTACCTCCTAACTGCCTTATCTCGCGAGCGGATTGCCCAATCCGCAAAATTTCTATTGCATCTGAAAGTAGAAACCCGCCCGATTACAACGGTAGGTGTACTTTTCCCCTAGGCCGTTCCAGTTATTCCTTTCGAGCATCAGAACTGCGAAAATTTTGAGTTTCTCAACCGTTTCTTACATCCAAACTGCCCTATCTCGCGAACGGATTGACCAATCCGCAAAATTTCTGTTGCATCTGAAAGTAGAAACTCGCCCGATTACAACGGTATGCGTACTTTTCCCCTAGGCTGTTCTAGTTATGCTTGTCGAGCATCAGAACTGCGAAAATTTTGAGTTTCTCAAGCGTTTCTTACCTACAAACTCCCATATCTCGCGAACAGATTGACAAATCCGCAAAATTCCTGTTGCATCTGAAAGTAGAAACTCGCCCGATTACAACGGTATGCGTACTTTCCCCGTAGGCCGTTCTAGTTATTCGTTTCGAGCATCAGAACTGCGAAAATTTTGAGTTTCTCGAGCGTTTCTTACCTCCAAACTGCCATATCTCGCGAACGGATTGACCAATCCGCAAAATTTCTGTTGCATCTGAAAGTAGAAACCCGCCCGATTACAACGGTATGCGTACTTTTCCCCTAGGCCGTTCTAGTTATGCTTGTCGAGCATCAGAACTGCGAAAATTTTGAGTTTCTCAACCGTTTCTTACCTCCAAACTGCCATACTATATCTCGCGAAAGGATGGACCAATCCGCAAAATTTCTGTTGCATCTGAAAGCAGAAACTCGCCCGATTACAACGGTATGCGTACTTTTCCCCTAGGCCGTTCTAGTTATTCGTTTCGAGCATCAGAACTGCGAAAATTTTGAGTTTCTCAAGCGTTTCTTACCTCCAAACTGCCATATCTCGCGAACGGATTGACCAATCCGCAAAATTTCTGTTGCATCTGAAAGTAGAAACTCGCCCGATTACAACGGTATGCGTACTTTTCCCCTAGGCCGTTCTAGTTATTCGTTTCGAGCATCAGAACTGCGAAAATTTTGAGTTTCTCAAGCGTTTCTTACCTCCAAACTGCCATACTATATCTCGCGAAAGGATTGACCAATCCGCAAAATTTCTGTTGCATCTGAAAGTAGAAACTCGCCCGATTACAACGGTATGCATACTTTTCCCCTAGGCCGTTCTAGTTATGCTTGTCGAGCATCAGAACTGCGAAAATTTTGAGTTTCTCAAGCGTTTCTTACCTCCAAACTGCCATATCTCGCGCACGGATTGACCAATCCGCAAAATTTCTGTTACATCTGAAAGTAGAAACTCGCCCGATTACAACGGTATGTGTACTTTTCCCCTAGGCCGTTCTAGTTATGCTTGTCGAGCATCAGAACTGCGAAAATTTTGAGTTTCTCAAGCGTTTCTTACCTACAAACTCCCATATCTCGCGAACGGATTGACCAATCCGCAAAATTTCTGTTGCATCTGAAAGTAGAAACTCGCCCGATTACAACGGCATGCGTACTTTTCCCCTAGGCCGTTCTAGTTATGCTTGTCGAGCATCAGAACTGCGAAAATTTTGAGTTTCTCAAGCGTTTCTTACCTCCAAACTGCCATATCTCGCGAACGGATTCACCTATCCGCAAAATTTCTGTTGCATCTGAAAGTAGAAACTTGCCCGATTACAACGGTATGTGTACTTTTCCCCTAGGCCGTTCCAGTTATTCGTTTGGAGCATCAGAACTGCGAAAAATTTGAGTTTCTCAACCGTTTCTTACCTCCAAACTGCCATATCTGGCGAACGGATTGACCAATCCGCAAAATTCCTGTTGCATCTGAAAGTAGAAACTCGCCCGATTACAACGGCATGCGTACTTTTCCCCTAGGCCGTTCTAGTTATTCGTTTCGAGCATCAGAACTGCGAAAATTTTGAGTTTCTCAAGCGTTTCTTACCTCCAAACTGCCATATCTCGCGAACGGATTCACCTATCCGCAAAATTTCTGTTGCATCTGAAAGTAGAAACTTGCCCGATTACAACGGTATGTGTACTTTTCCCCTAGGCCGTTCCAGTTATTCGTTTGGAGCATCAGAACTGCGAAAATTTTGAGTTTCTCAACCGTTTCTTACCTCCAAACTGCCATATCTGGCGAACGGATTGACCAATCCGCAAAATTCCTGTTGCATCTGAAAGTAGAAACTCGCCCGATTACAACGGTATGCGTACTTTTCCCCTAGGCCGTTCTAGTTATTCGTTTCGAGCATCAGAACTGCGAAAATTTTGAGTTTCTCAAGCGTTTCTTACCTCCAAACTGCCATACTATATCTCGCGAAGGGATTGACCAATCCGCAAAATTTCTGTTGCATCCGAAAGTAGAAACTCGCCCGATTACAACGGTATGAGTACTTTTCCCCTAGGCCGTTCTAGTTATTCGTTTCGAGCATCAGAACTGCGAAAATTTTGGGTTTCTCAAGCGTTTGTTACCTCCAAACCGCCATATCTCGCGAAAGGATTGACCAATCCGCATAATTTCTGTTGCATCTGAAAGTAGAAACCCGCCCGATTACAACGGTGTGTGTAGTCTTCCCCTAGGCCGTTCTAGTTGTTCGTCTCGAGCATCAGAACTGCGAAACATTTGAGTTTCTCAAGCGTTTCTTACCTCCTAACTGCCTTATCTCGCGAGCGGATTGCCCAATCCGCAAAATTTCTATTGCATCTGAAAGTAGAAACCCGCCCGATTACAACGGTAGGTGTACTTTTCCCCTAGGCCGTTCCAGTTATTCCTTTCGAGCATCAGAACTGCGAAAATTTTGAGTTTCTCAACCGTTTCTTACATCCAAACTGCCCTATCTCGCGAACGGATTGACCAATCCGCAAAATTTCTGTTGCATCTGAAAGTAGAAACTCGCCCGATTACAACGGTATGCGTACTTTTCCCCTAGGCCGTTCTAGTTATGCTTGTCGAGCATCAGAACTGCGAAAATTTTGAGTTTCTCAAGCGTTTCTTACCTACAAACTCCCATATCTCGCGAACAGATTGACAAATCCGCAAAATTCCTGTTGCATCTGAAAGTAGAAACTCGCCCGATTACAACGGTATGCGTACTTTCCCCGTAGGCCGTTCTAGTTATTCGTTTCGAGCATCAGAACTGCGAAAATTTTGAGTTTCTCGAGCGTTTCTTACCTCCAAACTGCCATATCTCGCGAACGGATTGACCAATCCGCAAAATTTCTGTTGCATCTGAAAGTAGAAACCCGCCCGATTACAACGGTATGCGTACTTTTCCCCTAGGCCGTTCTAGTTATGCTTGTCGAGCATCAGAACTGCGAAAATTTTGAGTTTCTCAACCGTTTCTTACCTCCAAACTGCCATACTATATCTCGCGAAAGGATGGACCAATCCGCAAAATTTCTGTTGCATCTGAAAGTAGAAACTCGCCCGATTACAACGGTATGAGTACTTTTCCCCTAGGCCGTTCTGGTTATTCGTTTCGAGCATCAGAACTGCGAAAATTTTGGGTTTCTCAAGCGTTTGTTACCTCCAAACCGCCATATCTCGCGAAAGGATTGACCAATCCGCATAATTTCTGTTGCGTCTGAAAGTAGAAATCCGCCCGATTACAACGGTGTGTGTAGTCTTCCCCTAGGTCGTTCTAGTTGTTCGTCTCGAGCATCAGAACTGCGAAACATTTGAGTTTCTCAAGCGTTTCTTACCTCCAAACTGCCTTATCTCGCGAGCGGATTGACCAATCCGCAGAATTTCTGTTGCATCTGAAAGTAGAAACCCGCCCGATTACAACGGTATGTGTAGTCTTCCCCTAGGCCGTTCTAGTTATTCGTCTCGAGCATCAGAACTGCGAAACTTTTGAGTTTCTCAAGCGTTTCTTACCTCCAAACTGCCATATCTCGCGAACGAATTGACCAATCCACAAAATTTCTGTTGCATCTGAAAGTAGAAACCCGCCCGATTACAACGGTATGCGTACTTTTCCCCTAGGCCGTTCTAGTTATGCTTGTCGAGCATCAGAACTGCGAAAATTTTGAGTTTCTCAACCGTTTCTTACCTCCAAACTGCCATATCTCGCGAACGGATTGTCCAATCCGCAAAATTTCTGTTGCATCTGAAAGTAGAAACTCGCCCGATTACAACGGCATGCGTACTTTTCCCCTAGGCCGTTCTAGTTATGCTTGTCGAGCATCAGAACTGCGAAAATTTTGAGTTTCTCAAGCGTTTCTTACCTCCAAACTGCCATATCTCGCGAACGGATTGACCAATCCGCAAAATTTCTGTTGGATCTGAAAGTAGAAACTCGCCCGATTACAACGGTATGCGTACTTTTCCCCTAGGCCGTTCTAGTTATGCTTGTCGAGCATCAGAACTGCGAAAATTTTGAGTTTCTTAAGCGTTTCTTACCTCCAAACTGCAATATCTCGCGAACGGATTGACCAATCCGCAAAATTTCTGTGGCATCTGAAAGTAGAAACTCGCCCAATTACAACGGTATGTGTACTTTTCCCCTAGGCCATTCTAGTTATTCGTTTCGAGCATCAGAACTGTGAAAATTTTGAGTTTCTCGAGCGTTTCTTACCTCCAAACTGCCATATCTCGCGCACGGATTGACCAATCCGCAAAATTTCTGTTGCATCTGAAAGTAGAAACTCGCCCGATTACAACGGTATGTGTACTTTTCCCCTGGGCCGTTCCAGTTATTCGTTTCGAGCATCAGAACTGCGAAAATGTTGAGTTTCTCAACCGCTTCTTACCTCCAAACAGCCATATCTGGCGAACGGATGGACCAATCCGCAAAATTTCTGTTGCATCTGAAAGCAGAAACTCGCCCGATTACAACGGTGTGCGTACTTTTCCCCTAGGCCGTTCTAGTTATTCGTTTCGAGAATCAGAACTGCGAAAATTTTGAGTTTCTCAAGCGTTTCTTACCTCCAAACTGCCATACTATATCTCGCTAAAGGATTGACCAATCCGCAAAATTTCTGTTGCATCTGAAAGTAGAAACTCGCCCGATTACAACGGTATGCATACTTTTCCCCTAGGCCGTTCTAGTTATGCTTGTCGAGCATCAGAACTGCGAAAATTTTGAGTTTCTCAAGCGTTTCTTACCTCCAAACTGCCATATCTCGCGCACGGATTGACCAATCCGCAAAATTTCTGTTACATCTGAAAGCAGAAACTCGCCCGATTACAACGGTATGCGTACTTTTCCCCTAGGCCGTTCTTGTTATTCGTTTCGAGCATCAGAACAGCGAAAATTTTGAGTTTCTCAAGCGTTTCTTACCTCCAAACTGCCATATCTCGCGAAAGGATTGACCAATCCGCAAAATTTCTGCTGCATCTGAAAGCAGAAACTCGCCCGATTACAACGATATGAGTACTTTTCCCCTAGGCCGTTCTGGTTATTCGTTTCGAGCATCAGAACTGCGAAAATTTTGGGTTTCTCAAGCGTTTCTTACCTCCAAACTGCCATATCTCGCGAACGGATTGACCAATCCGCAAAATTTCTGTTGCATCTGAAAGTAGAAACTCGCCCGATTACAACGGTATGCGTACTTTTCCCCTAGGCCGTTCTAGTTATTCGTTTCGAGCATCAGAACTGCGAAAATTTTGAGTTTCTCAAGCGTTTCTTACCTCCAAACTGCCATACTATATCTCGCGAAAGGATTGACCAATCCGCAAAATTTCTGTTGCATCTGAAAGTAGAAACTCGCCCGATTACAACGGTATGCGTACATTTCCCCGAGGCCGTTCTAGTTATTCGTTTCGAGCATCAGAACTGCGAAAATTTTGAGTTTCTCAAGCGTTTCTTACCTCCAAACTGCCATACTATATCTCGCGAAGGGATTGACCAATCCGCAAAATTTCTGCTGCATCTGAAAGTAGAAACTCGCCCGATTACAACGATATGAGTACTTTTCCCCTAGGCCGTTCTGGTTATTCGTTTCGAGCATCAGAACAGCGAAAATTTTGAGTTTCTCAAGCGTTTCTTACCTCCAAACTGCCATATCTCGAGAACGGATTGACCAATCCGCAAAATTCCTGTTGCATCTGAAAGTAGAAACTCGCCCGATTACAACGGTATGCGTACTTTTCCCCTAGGCCGTTCTAGTTATGATTGTCGAGCATCAGAACTGCGAAAATTTTGAGTTTCACAAGCGTTTCTTACCTCCAAATTGCCATATCTCGCGAACTGATTGACCAATCCGCAAAATTTCTGTTGCATCTGAAAGTAGAAACTCGCCCGATTACAACGGTATGTGTACTTTTCCCCTAGGCCGTTCTAGTTATTCGTTTCGAGGATCAGAACTGCGAAAATTTTTAGTTTCTCAAGCGTTTCATACCTCCAAACTGCCATATCTCGCGAACGGATTGACCAATCCGCAAAATTTCTGTTGCATCTGAAAGTAGAAGCTTGCCCTATTACAACGGTATGCGTACTTTTCCCGTAGGCCGTTCTAGTTATGCTTGTCGAGCACCAGAACTGCGAAAATTTTTAGTTTCTCAAGCGTTTCTTACTTACAAACTGCCACATCTCGCGAACGGATTGACCAATCCGCAAGATTTCTGTTGCATCTGAAAGTAGAAACTCGCCCGATTACGACGGTATGAGTACATTTCCCCTAGGACGTTCTAGTTATGCTTGTCGAGCATCAGAACTGTGAACATTTTGAGTTTCTCAACCGTTTCTTACCTCCAAACTGCCATATCTCGCGAACGAATTGACCAATCCTCAAAATTCATGTTGCATCTGAAAGTAGAAACTTGCCCGATTACAACGGTATGCGTGCTTTTTCCCTAGGCCGTTCTAGTTATTTGTTTCGAGCATCAGAACTGCGAAACATTTGAGTTTCTCAAGCGTTTCTTACCTCCAAACTGCCATATCTCGCGAACGGATTGACCAATCCGCAAAATTTCTGTTGCATCTGAAAGTAGAAACCCGCCCGATTACAACGGTATGTGTAGTCTTCCCCTAGGCCGTTCTAGTTATTCGTCTCGAGCATCAGAACTGCGAAACTTTTGAGTTTCTCAAGCGTTTCTTACCTCCAAACTGCCATATCTCGCGAACGGATTGACCAATCCGCAAAATTTCTGTTGCATCTGAAAGTAGAAGCTTGCCCTATTACAACGGTATGCGTACTTTTCCCGTAGGCCGTTCTAGTTATGCTTGTCGAGCATCAGAACTGTGAACATTTTGAGTTTCTCAACCGTTTCTTACCTCCAAACTGCCATATCTCGCGAAAGGATTGACCAATCCGCAAAATTTCTGTTGCATCTGAAAGTAGAAACTCGCCCGATTACAACGATATGAGTACTTTTCCCCTAGGCCGTTCTGGTTATTCGTTTCGAGCATCAGAACTGCGAAAATTTTGGGTTTCTCAAGCGTTTCTTACATCCAAACTGCCATATCTCGAGAACGGATTGACCAATCCGCAAAATTTCTGTTGCATCTGAAAGTAGAAACTCGCCCGATCACAACGGTATGAGTACATTTCCCCTAGGCCGTTCTAGTTATGCTTGTCGAGCATCAGAACTGTGAACATTTGGAGCTTCTCAACCGTTTCTTACATCCAAACTGCCATATCTCGCGAACGGATTGACCGATCCGCAAAATTTCTGTTGCATCTGAAAGTACAAACTTGCGCGATTACAACGGTATGTGTACTTTTCCCCTAGGCCGTTCTAGTTATTGGTCTCGAGCATCAGAACTGCGAAACTTTTGAGTTTCTCAAGCGTTTCTTACCTCCAAACTGCCATATCTCGCGAACGGATTGACCAATCCGCAAAATTTCTGTTGCATCTGAAAGTAGAAACTCGCCCGATTACAACAGTATGCGTACTTTTCCCCTAGGCCGTTTTAGTTATTCGTTTCGAGCATCAGAACTGCGAAAATTTTGAGTTTCGCAAGCGTTACTTACCTCCAAACTGCCATATCTCGCGAAAAGATTGACCAATCCGCAAAATTTCTGTCGCATCTGAAAGTAGAAACTCGCCCGATTACAACGATATGAGTACTATTCCCCTAGGCCGTTCTGGTTATTCGTTTCGAGCATCAGAACTGCGAAAATTTTGGGTTTCTCAAGCGTTTCTTACCTCCAAACTGCCATATCTCGAGAACGGATTGACCAATCCGCAAAATTTCTGTTGCATCTGAAAGTAGAAACTCGCCCGATTACAACGGTATGTGTACTTTTCCCCTAGGCCGTTCTAGTTATTCGTTTCGAGGATCAGAACTGCGAAAATTTTTAGTTTCTCAAGCGTTTCATACCTCCAAACTGCCATATCTCGCGAACGGATTGACCAATCCGCAAAATTTCTGTTGCATCTGAAAGTAGAAGCTTGCCCTATTACAACGGTATGCGTACTTTTCCCGTAGGCCGTTCTAGTTATGCTTGTCGAGCACCAGAACTGCGAAAATTTTTAGTTTCTCAAGCGTTTCTTACTTACAAACTGCCACATCTCGCGAACGGATTGACCAATCCGCAAGATTTCTGTTGCATCTGAAAGTAGAAACTCGCCCGATTACGACGGTATGAGTACATTTCCCCTAGGACGTTCTAGTTATGCTTGTCGGGCATCAGAACTGTGAACATTTTGAGTTTCTCAACCGTTTCTTACCTCCAAACTGCCATATCTCGCGAACGGATTGACCAATCCGCAAAATTCATGTTGCATCTGAAAGTAGAAACTCGCCCGATTACAACGGTATGCGTGCTTTTTCCCTAGGCCGTTCTAGTTATTCGTTTCGAGCATCAGAACTGCGAAACATTTGAGTTTCTCAAGCGTTTCTTACCTCCAAACTGCCATATCTCGCGAACGGATTGACCAATCCGCAAAATTTCTGTTGCATCTGAAAGTAGAAACCCGCCCGATTACAACGGTATGTGTAGTCTTCCCCTAGGCCGTTCTAGTTATTCGTCTCGAGCATCAGAACTGCGAAACTTTTGAGTTTCTCAAGCGTTTCTTACCTCCAAACTGCCATATCTCGCGAACGGATTGACCAATCCGCAAAATTTCTGTTGCATCTGAAAGTAGAAACCCGTCCGATTCCAACGGTATGTGTAGTCTTCCCCTAGGCCGTTCTAGTTATTCGTCTCGAGCATCAGAACTGCGAAAATTTTGAGTTTCTCAAGCGTTTCTTACCTCCAAACTGCCATATCTCGCGAACGGATTGACCAATCCGCAAAATTCATGTTGCATCTGAAAGTAGAAACTCGCCCGATTACAACGGTATGCGTACTTTTTCCCTAGGCCGTTCTAGTTATTCGTTTCGAGCATCAGAACTGCGAAAATTTTGAGTTTCTCAAGCGTTTCTTACCTCCAAACTGCCATATCTCGCGAACGGATTGACCAATCCGCAAAATTTCTGTTGCATCTGAAAGTAGAAACCCGCCCGATTACAACGGTGTGTGTAGTCTACACCTCGGCCGTTCTAGTTATTCGTCTCGAGCATCAGAACTGCGAAACATTTGAGTTTCTCAAGCGTTTCTTACCTCCAAACTGCCATATCTCGCGAACGGATTGACCAATCCGCAAAATTTCTGTTGCATCTGAAAGTAGAAACTCGCCCGATCACAACGGTATGTGTAGTCTTCCCCTAGGCCGTTCTAGTTATTCGTCTCGAGCATCAGAACTGCGAAACATTTGAGTTTCTCAAGCGTTTCTTATCTCCAAACTGCCATATCTCGCGAACGGATTGACCAATCCGCAAAATTTCTGTTGCATCTGAAAGTAGAAACCCGCCCGATTACCACGGTATGTGTAGTCTTCCCCTAGGCCGTTCTAGTTATTCGTCTCGAGCCGCAGAACTGCGAAACTTTTGAGTTTCTCAAGCGTTTCTTACCCCCATACTGCCATACCTCGCGAACGGATTGACCAATCCGCAAAATTTCTGTTGCATCTGAAAGTAGAAAACCGCCCGATTACAACGGTGTGTGTAGTCTTCCCCTAGGCCGTTCTAGTTATTCGTCTCGAGCATCAGAACTGCGAAAATTTTGAGTTTCTCAAGCGTTTCTTACCTCCAAACTGCCATATCTCGCGAACGGATTGACCAATCCGCAAAATTCATGTTGCATCTGAAAGTAGAAACTCGCCCGATTACAACGGTATGCGTGCTTTTTCCCTAGGCCATTCTAGTTATTCGTTTCGAGCATCAGAACTGCGAAAATTTTGAGTTTCTCAACCGTTTCTTACCTCCAAACTGCCATATCTCGCGAACGGATTGACCAATCCGCAAAATTTCTGTTGCATCTGAAAGTAGAAACCCGCCCGATTACAACGGTATGTGTAGTCTTCCCCTAGGCCGTTCTAGTTATTCGTCTCGAGCCGCAGAACTGCGAAACTTTTGAGTTTCTCAAGCGTTTCTTACCCCCATACTGCCATACCTCGCGAACGGATTGACCAATCCGCAAAATTTCTGTTGCATCTGAAAGTAGAAAACCGCCCGATTACAACGGTGTGTGTAGTCTTCCCCTAGGCCGTTCTAGTTATTCGTCTCGAGCATCAGAACTGCGAAAATTTTGAGTTTCTCAAGCGTTTCTTACCTCCAAACTGCCATATCTCGCGAACGGATTGACCAATCGGCAAAATTTCTGTTGTATCTAAAAGTAGAAACCCGCCCGATTACAACGGTGTGTGTAGTCTTCACCTCGGCCGTTCTATTTATTCGTCTCGAGCATCAGAACTGCGAAACATTTGAGTTTCTCAAGCGTTTCTTACCCCCATACTGCCATACCTCGCGAACGGATTGACCAATCCGCAAAATTTCTGTTGCATCTGAAAGTAGAAAACCGCCCGATTACAACGGTGTGTGTAGTCTTCCCCTAGGCCGTTCTAGTTATTCGTCTCGAGCATCAGAACTGCGAAACATTTGAGTTTCTCAAGCGTTTCTTACCTCCAAACTGCCATATCTCGCGAACGGATTGACCAATCCGCAAAATTTCTGTTGCATCTGAAAGTAGAAACCCGCCCGATTACAACGGTATGTGTAGTCTTCCCCTAGGCCGTTCTAGATATTCGTCTCGAGCATCAGAACTGCGAAACTTTTGAGTTTCTCAAGCGTTTCTTACCTCCAAACTGCCATATCTCGCGAACGGATTGACCAATCCGCAAAATTTCTGTTGCATCTGAAAGTTGAAACCCGCCCGATTACAACGGTGTGTGTAGTCTTCCCCTAGGCCGTTCTAGTTATTCGTCTCGAGCATCAGAACTGCGAAACATTTGAGTTTCTCAAGCGTTTCTTATCTCCAAACTGCCATATCTCGCGAACGGATTGACCAATCCGCAAAATTTCTGTTGCATCTGAAAGTAGAAACCCGCCCGATTACCACGGTATGTGTAGTCTTCCCCTAGGCCGTTCTAGTTATTCGTCTCGAGCCGCAGAACTGCGAAACTTTTGTGTTTCTCAAGCGTTTCTTACCCCCATACTGCCATACCTCGCGAACGGATTGACCAATTCGCAAAATTTCTGTTGCATCTGAAAGTAGAAAACCGCCCGATTACAACGGTGTGTGTAGTCTTCCCCTAGGCCGTTCTAGTTATTCGTCTCGAGCATCAGAACTGCGAAAATTTTGAGTTTCTCAAGCGTTTCTTACCTCCAAACTGCCATATCTCGCGAACGGATTGACCAATCCGCAAAATTCATATTGCATCTGAAAGTAGAAACTCGCCCGATTACAACGGTATGCGTACTTTTTCCCTAGGCCGTTCTAGTTATTCGTTTCGAGCATCAGAACTGCGAAAATTTTGAGTTTCTCAAGCGTTTCTTACCTCCAAACTGCCATATCTCGCGAACGGATTGACCAATCCGCAAAATTTCTGTCGCATCTGAAAGTAGAAGCTTGCCCTATTACAACGGTATGCGTACTTTTCCCCTAGGCCGTTCTGGTTATTCGTTTCGAGCATCAGAACTGCGAAAATTTTGGGTTTCTCAAGCGTTTCTTACCTCCAAACTGCCATATCTCGCGAACGGATTGACCAATCCGCAAAATTTCTGTTGCATCTGAAAGTAGAAACTCGCCCGATCACAACGGTATGTTTAGTCTTCCCCTAGGCCGTTCTAGTTATTCGTCTCGAGCATCAGAACTGCGAAAATTTTGAGTTTCTCAAGCGTTTCTTACCTCCAAACTGCCATATCTCGCGAACGGATTGACCAATCCGCAAAATTCATATTGCATCTGAAAGTAGAAACTCGCCCGATTACAACGGTATGCGTACTTTTTCCCTAGGCCGTTCTAGTTATTCGTTTCGAGCATCAGAACTGCGAAAATTTTGAGTTTCTCAAGCGTTTCTTACCTCCAAACTGCCATATCTCGCGAACGGATTGACCAATCCGCAAAATTCATGTTGCATCTGAAAGTAGAAACTCGCCCGATTACAACGGTATGCGTACTTTTTCCCTAGGCCGTTCTAGTTATTCGTTTCGAGCATCAGAACTGCGAAAATTTTGAGTTTCTCAAGCGTTTCTTACCTCCAAACTGCCATATCTCGCGAACGGATTGACCAATCGGCAAAATTTCTGTTGCATCTGAAAGTAGAAACCCGCCCGATTACAACGGTATGTGTAGTCTTCCCCTAGGCCGTTCTAGTTATACGTCTCGAGCATCAGAACTGCGAAAATGTTGAGTTTCTCAAGCGTTTCTTACCTCCAAACTGCCATATCTCGCGAACGGATTGACCAATCCGCAAAATTCATGTTGCATCTGAAAGTAGAAACTCGCCCGATTACAACGGTATGCGTACTTTTTCCCTAGGCCGTTTTAGTTATTCGTTTCGAGCACCAGAACTGCGAAAATTTGGGTTTCTCAAGCGTTTCTTACCTCCAAAC